>NC_048230.1:89887587-89923581 GCF_002007445.2 Ailuropoda melanoleuca
TATATATATATATATACTTTTCTTCAGTTAAAAGTTTATTTTTAGTGGCTAGTTTCTATTTGGTGATGTGACATCATTTTAGTATTGGGTGTTGCTACTTTGAACATTATTGTATTGACAAAATGTGTTCTTAATTTGCTTAAAGAAGTTCTTTTTATTTTGTTTGGAATACCTCGTGTGCGTTTTGTAACATCCACTCTGTCCTGTGAAACCTCTGAGCTCTGTTGTGACGGAACATCAGGAAAAGTATTGCAGATTACAAAGGAGGTGGAGGGTCAGCTTTTGGGATCCATTTCTTAGTAGGTGGTGTCCCTTGGTTCAAATAATACAGCAGTGTTATTATACTGAGTGGGTTGTTAGAATGGGTTCTCTTGTTGTTATTTATCTAAGAATTTTATCTCCTGACATAGATGGATGCCGAAATGGGGGGTTGGGTGGCCTGGGAGATGGAACCTGGTAGTCCAGGTGCTGAAGGGTAGTGACAGACCCAGGATGGCCAATGATAGGAAGACCATCTGGCTGGTAAAATACAGTGCTAGGCAACTAGCAGTCACCTGGGCAACCAGTGGGGTTGGGGGACGTTCATCAAGGGGTGACTATGGGCCCAGATGATGGGGACTGATCTGCACACAGAGGCAGGCCATGCAGGCAGGCACTATTCAGACACCCAGGCAGGGGGTCAGCACTGGGGACATCTGCCAGCTGCAGAGACAGGACATCAGTCCATAGAAAGAGCAAGAGAGAACGTTCCATTAATGTGAAAGTTACCCAAAAGGAGGTGGGCACAGGAGGAAGAGCTGTGTGTGCAAGTAGGTGAGCTTCAGGTGGGGCAAGACACTTGAGGGCAAACAGAACCCAAAGTAGCTTAAGGGTTGCAGAACTATGAAGTTATTGAAAAAAAACAGCAGACAGAAGTGGGGCACCAGGTGGGGCATNAAAAACAGCAGACAGAAGTGGGGCACCAGGTGGGGCATTCTTGTGCTGGGGCACTTGGTTGGATATTATTGAAATTTAAAGTGTGGATTTGGAAGTCTCTGTGTGTGCCCAGGGCGTGGAAGTGAGAGTGTATGTAAGGGAACGTGTGTGCAAGGGTGTGTGTGGGTGTATGCAGATGCGTGTGCAGGGATGTGAGTGTGTGGAGAAATGTGTGTGTGTGTGTGTGCAGGGGTGTGCGGGGGGTGTGGGTGTATGGGTGTGGGAAGAAATGTGTGTGTGCAGGGGTGTGAGTGTGCTTGAGTGTGGGCAGAAATGTGTGTGTGCAGGGGTGTGAGTGTGAGTGTGCTTGAGTGTGTGTGGAGCAGCTTGGATGTTGGTGGCCAGAAGATAGAGAGCAATAACCCCATGTCCAACGGTGTGCTGTGTTTATCAAGAGAGGGATTGGAGTCTCCTTTCATTTTCTCAGAAGACATTTGCCGGTGTTTAATTTCCACCTGCCAGACAGGCAAACTGATAGGTGAGCTTTGACAAAACAGCCTCCTTCGCCCTGAACAGAGGGCTCCAGAGAGGGAAGCCAGAAGATGTTTTATATTTGTGTTTGTCTTTCCAGGGCCTCCATCTGAGTGTTCAAGACACTAAGAGATTGAAGGTCCCTGTGCTTCAGAAAAGGGGGCTGGGCAAGGGAAGGAGATAGGGCCATGGCCGTCAGAGGGGTCGGGCTCCTAAGTAAGCCATAGCTTTGAGCGACCTCACACTCAAGTGTCCCTTCTGTAGCCTCACAAGGGGTGAACACCCCAGGGGATATCAGAGGTGCTCACGCCCTTCTGTTCTGATTTCTCTGGCCAGGATCATCCAGCAGTGGGGTAGCAGCCCTCAACAGTCCGGGTGACTTTAGAATAAATAGCAGGGCTGAACGTGGAAGTCAGCGGGTCTTTCCCAATGAATGGAGCTCTCAGTGTCTCTGATACAGAACTGTTCTCCTTTTGTCTCTCTCTCTTTAGCTCTCTGTTACATAAACATCTGGAGGGCCGAGTATCATTTTAACCATAGTAAATAGCTTAATGGAAGAATACATCTTATATTTCCCCACAAAGAGACAAAATGGTACGTGGGCTGAACTAGCAAAGGAACTGGAAAATCTCTGTGTGGAGTAGATTTGAAGGACAGTCACTCTTCGTGTATGAATCACTTTCCTCTTCTTCTTCCAAACATCTGTGAAGCAATGAAATAATATGTATGAAGACTCAAGATTCCCTTCCGGATCAATCTGAGTATATTTGTTTTACATCAACGGTCATAAAGAAATGGGTTAAAACATCTAATGGGCACGAAATTGCTTCCATATAATTTTTCAAACCCTATTTTTTCCCCAGTGTATTAAGCAGCCTGACAACTACCAAGCTGCTTATTTCTGTATTTGGAATAATTTCTGTTGTGATTATATGTGAGTGTATTTTCTGGAGTTAGGATGTCTGGCAAGAAAAAGAAAGAAAGAAAGCAACAAAACAAAACAAAACAAAAAAATTTGTTTTCTGGTCAGTGTTCTGTTCTCAAGACAAAATAAGAGATTCAATTATTTTATGCATCATTTGGTTATCTACAGCCTCACTGCTCAAAATGTGGTTCGCGGTAGCATTGGCATCCTCCATGACCTTGCCAGAAATGCAGAATTTGGGGTACTTGTCCTAAATCAGAATCTGAATTCTTAACAAGATCCCCAGGGGATTCCAGTATATATAAAAGCTTGAAAAACACTGGTCTCAAGGCGGTGTCTGGATGGTGTGGGGGAGGGGGGGAGGGGGCTTCTTTTTTGCAGATTGACTTTGCTTAGTGCTTATAGCTGGTACAGACCTGTTTCAACTTTCCTCATATTCTGCTTGCGTATCTCCAGATAGGTAGATGGATGGGTAGATAGATAGATCCATTTTGTACTCTGCTCAATCATTTTGCATAGTTCTCCATCTTATGTGAAAATATCAGGAAAAATTTATGCTTCGTTCTTTAACAATTGATCAGCGAATATTGATTAAACAACTACTGTGTGCTCAATGCTGTTCTAAGTGCTGGGGACACAGCCGTGGCTAAGACAAAGGCCTCCTTTCATGGAACTTAAGTGCCAGAAGATGAGGACAGTCAAACAAGCAAATAACAAGTTTTAATAAAGACTTGGATCAGAAATAAGACAAAATAGGGCACCTGGGTGACTCAGTCAGTTAAGTGTCTGCCTTCAGCTCAGGTCATGATCCTAGGGTCCTGGGATCAAGTCCCACATCAGGCTCCTTGCTCAGCAGAGAGCCTGCTTCTCCCTCTGCCTGCTGTTCCCCTGACTTGTGCGCTCGCTCTCTCTCTCTCACAAAAATAAATAAAATATTTTTAAAAAGAGAAATAAGACAAAATAGACTATAGGAATAAGACCAAAAAGACCATAGGGGAAAGTTACAGTTGGTTCTGTGGAGATCTTTCATAGCTGTCCATAGAACCACCTGCCAGATGGATTAAGAGTGATTGGACCAAGGGGCAAGAAATGAACTAAGAAATCTCTGAGTTTTCATCTTGTCTTGAGAGTTTTTAAATTAGAAGAAATCCTGGTTGAGATTTCTATTGCAGGAAAACCCAGGCAGGAAGTGAAAGATGGGGGGGAGAGCAAAAACTCATTTCCTTGGGTTTGATCTAAATGTCCATCAACCTTCAGATCAGGAAGGGCTGGGAGGCAGGCAGAAATGATTCATCTACAAGAACAGCTGCTGTATCACTGCTGACTCTTCCAAGTGGGTTCTTGACATTCCAGGAGCAGGTGGCTCCTTCCAGGCGTGCAGCCTAGACATTACGGGACAGGATAGTGGAATCATCACCTTTATGAAGAAAGAGTGGCTGTGGATTCAACTACCATATTTAAAATAATGTTCTGTCAAATCCTAGCTAACTGTCCTCCAGTTGGTGAAAAATTCCTGAAAACCAATGTTAATAGCAGCAGAAATGGGAACTACTAGTCAAGGCAAAGGCTACTATATATACACCAAAATTTTTTCCATTGGACTTATGTTAGGAAAAAAGATTTTCTGCTGGAAAAGTATCTGCTCCGAATTATTGTTTCCAGTTCATTATTATCAGGGTTTTTTTAACCAAAGGGAATAAAAGCCATGTGTTTGTTTGAAATAAAAGCAGGATAATTTCCACAATAGCCATTTTGAATAAGAACTCTTTGAAATAGGGGGAATAATTCTTACATGAAGATAGTCAATATTTTCCCCCCTGGAGTTTCCTGTTGGCTCTAAGCATGGAAACCTACAAATTTTCTTCTTCATGAGCTTAGAAAACCACTTGTTCTTTTCCTTGGCTTTTGCCACTTAGCTTCTTAGTTGGGGAAGAATGAGAAAAGAAACATGTCTTTTTCAATTTCCCATTTTCGTTCATACATAAGGGCATTTGTGGATGGAAAAGTGTACCTGCCGTTGTGTGGATAGCATTCTATTCATATGTGTGCCCTTTTGCTTGCTCTTGGGAGAAAGGAAGACACTCAAGCCAGACAATATCACCTACTGACTATTCTTCCCTTCAGCAAACCATTATTAAGATGGTGAGTGCCTCCTGAGTAAGATGCTACAGGTGGTGGTGACAGAAACATATAGAAATGTGGTCTCTAATAGTGACTTGGGTTTGATCTAAATGTCCATCAACCTTCAGATCAGGAGGGGCTGGGAGGCAGGCAGAAATGATTCATCTACAAGAACAGCTGCTATATCACTGCTGACTCTTCCAAGTGGGTTCTTGGGAGAAAGGAAGACAAGCCAGACAATATCACCTACTGACTATTCTTCCCTTCAGCAAACCATTATTAAGATGGTGAACTAAGGGAACTGAACCTAATAGTGAAGGTGACTCCCCTCTAAGAAGAGAGGCAGGTACACAAAGACCATCAGAGGGTACCACCAAAGAGTTTGGAGAGAGCCAAAGAAAACAAGAAATTCATGCTGGAACAATAGGAGAGTTGCTTGAAGGAACAGTTACTTTAGTAAAACTTAAGGAAACCCCTGTCCAAGAGGTATCCAAGAACTTATGTTCAATCATAAGTGCTCTCAGTTACAACATGGAGTCTACCATCTGGGGAAGATAGGACTGCAAAGGGGAAAGCATATAAATGGGAAGTAATGAGATTTGTTTAGAGTATAGGGATTAGAAAGACAAGCTGTGATCAGTCTGCAGAGAATCTTGCAATCCCAATATGCAAAGGGATTGGAAAGTTTATTAAGTCAACAGTGAGGTGCTATTGAAAGTTTTTGAGCAGGGGATGTGCCCAAACCATAGAGGGGCTATGCTAAATTAATCTGGTGGTGTTATGCAGACCTGTTGTGAGAAGGAAGAACTGAATTCAGAAAGATCTGTTGGGATGTGTTTTTAATGGCAGTGGAAATGAAAAAGAGGAAATGGATATGAGTGAGATGTGGAGTAGTTACCCGCAGGACCAACAGGATGAAGGAGACAGGAAACAAATTAAATGTAATTTCCAACCTTCTTGTTGAGGGATGGGTCACGCCTTTGACCAAAATCAGACAGTTGAGGGTGGACTGCATGTTTGGAAGGGGGACGTAATGAAAGTGACTTGACATGTTGAGTTTGATGTTCTAAGGCAGTATTTATAATGTTTATAAATCACTTTATATATGTATAAAATATCTATATTTTTATATAAATGTATAAATACATGTAAATTTACATATAAAACATGTATAATGTTTATAAATAATTGTTATTATGTTTTACAGGGGGTACTTATTAAAAGAAATACCATCAATATGACACTTAAGAGTTTACTGAACCCTCCTTCCTAGGCTTGGAAAGAACTTCACATCGCTCATCTTTTTTTTTTTAATAATAATTTTTTTATTATGTTAGTCACCATACAGTATATCCTTAGTTTTTGATGTAATGTTCCATGATTCATTATTTGACATCGCTCATCTTTTGATTCACTTTCTGTTTTTCTCTTAAATACTTTAGTTAGATTGGTGCAAGAGATGGGAGCCTCACGGTCACCTGAAGTTTTCTCTGGGTGGGGTTAACTGGACCTTTGGTGTCCACAACACACTTAAGGACTCATGCTATGTTGGAATATCACTGGAATTGGAAGCAGGGTAAAAGGGGCGGCTTCCCTTCTGAAGAGGCTCTGGATGATACAGGAGGTGACACAGAGGCTGTCATTCTTGGTGGGGAGAGAAAAGAAAAGATCCAGCAGGTGTCACTCATTGAGGAACACTTAGAGAAGTGCAGGGGGCAGTGAGATGGTATTTTCTAGTGTCTGTACTAGTGATGTTTGGAGCAAACCAGTTGGAGGAACCCAAATCAGTCTCTTTCTGTTGTTTCTGATTATGTCATAGAGAATCTTACTAAACTGTCTAGAAAATCTGAACAAGTTCAATGTGACACAATCGTGTACTCTTGACTCTTACAAGGTTGCTAAGGGCTCAAATGACTTACTGCGGCTGCCATGAAATATGTGAGAGGAACCAAAGGTATCTCTCTCCCTCAAGGTGATGTGACACATAAATGACAAAGGGTCTCTAAGAAAAAACATTTAAAAACACTATAATATCTCAGAAACATAGATTTATAAAGAGGATTGAGATACAGTTAAACCACATTTTGAAGCTGTGAGCATTTTTATGCCTCTGCTATGTGACCAGAGGAAGTGCAATCAGAAGAGACATCTCAATGGCTTAGAGCAGGCTTTTGTGGTAGGATCCCATTGATCGACTTGACTGAAACCCTTGAAGCTCATTGAGTCTTTGTTGTTCCTTCTCTGAACTGCTCTACTCCTCTCCCTATGTTCTAGTACCAGAAAGATCCTGTTGCTTGGTAACTTGATATGCTTACTCCTAAAATCTTGGCAAGTGATAATGAGAAGAGAAAACACATTTCTTGGAACTCTAGCCCCTGCCAGGGAAATTCTGGAATTCCACTCCTCCCAACATTTCTCAACACATGGCCAGGCGTTGTCTCAGCTCTGCTTACCATCAAGTTCTCCCAGGGAAAGCATAGTGCCTGCCATCTTCCTTCATCCCTACTCTGACCCCACTTGGCAATGTCTGTGACTGATTATTTTGCTGCCAAATAAAGCCATAAGAGTAGGAAGCCTGGCTCCTCTCACCAATGTTCCTGCCAAGGCACCTCTTTCCTGTATGTGAGTCCCAAAGGGCTGGCACTGCCTCCATGCTGCTAGAGGTATGCATGCCATCACCTGAGTTATTCTTTTATTTATGCAGTAAGTAGTTATAATTATTGATAACCTACTTGATACCATGCTCTGAGGTAGTTGGATACAGNGTTGTCTCAGCTCTGCTTACCATCAAGTTCTCCCAGGGAAAGCATGGTGCCCGCCATCTTCCTTCATCCCTACTCTGACCCCACTTGGCAATGTCTGTGACTGATTATTTTGCTGCCAAATAAAGCCATAAGAGTAGGAAGCCTGGCTCCTCTCACCAATGTTCCTGCCAAGGCACCTCTTTCCTGTATGTGAGTCCCAAAGGGCTGGCACTGCCTCCATGCTGCTAGAGGTATGCATGCCATCACCTGAGTTATTCTTTTATTTATGCAGTAAGTAGTTATAATTATTGATAACCTACTTGATACCATGCTCTGAGGTAGGCACTNAGTTATTCTTTTATTTATGCAGTAAGTAGTTATAATTATTGATAACCTACTTGATACCATGCTCTGAGGTAGTTGGATACAGTGGATACANAGGCACTGTGGATACAGTGAGTAGTTCTGATCCTGACCTTATGGATCTTAGAATCTGATGTTAGATGCACTCGCAAAATAAGCAATGCAAACAGAGGAGACTCTTTAGATTTGAGGTTGATTGGAAAGATCAATGTGAGGCTCCACAGTGATATGAGCCTTGTAAGCTATGGGTTGGAAATTTTAGTCTTTATTCCAAAAGCACTGGAAACCTTTGAAAAGTTTTAATCCAAAGCATGAGATGATCACTGTAGGTGTTTTGAGGAACACTTTGACTCAGAGTGGAATTGTAGGTTGCAGGAGGACAAATGGAAATGGAGACAGCAGTTGTGAGACTGTTATTAGGATGTGGGAGACATAGTGGTAGCATAGATGGGGCATGGCTGTCACAGCCCAGGTCTTTGCTGTCACTGCACTGGGCACTGCTTCTTCACTGCAGCCCACCCTGGCCAAGCACCAGACACCATACTTGTTCTGCACCAATCCAAGGAGATTCTATTTTCCTATTGTGCCAGTCTGAGGTCTCAGCCTCATAGGAGCATTAACTTACACTACCAATATCTCGTTCCAGGTTGTGCCTGCCAGGTCAGCCCCTCCGTACTCCTAATGTGCCTAGAGTGTTGGAATCCAGAGATGAACACCACTTGGGTTTCAGCCAACTGTTTAGAGGTGCAGTGTTCATATTTAGGGAACTGGCTGGTTACCAGAGTAGGGCTGCTTTGGAAAATGAGCTGTTTTTTGGAGGCACATGGAAATATCAGAGTCACCATTTGGTATCATTTCTGTTACATATAACTAGACAGTTAAACATATACATTTCAATACATTATAAGTGGGGTGGTGGTCCACAGTTTCCATCTAGAAGCAGTCATATGGCTGGAAGTGGCAGCGGTGGAAATGGGGGTCTTGGATGTGCATTTGTATAACACCCTGTAGAAGTTTGGGGAAATGCCACTTGCCCATATTTTTTAAAAATGGAAGAGCTGATGGAAATAGGCAAGCTGGACTAAATCAATCTCTCTCTCTCTCTTTCTCTCTCTCTCTCTCTCTCTCTCTCTCTCTCTCTCACACACACACACACACACACACACACACACACACACACACACACACACACACCTGCTACCTCCTCCATGACCAAGAGTCCTGCTTGGAGACGGTTACAATAAATAGTAAAATAAGACCAAATTCCTCAACATCTGTTACCATAATCTGAGCCAGCAGAGGGCGCACACACGCAGAGTCATGGCAGAGGTGGAAGCCCTGCTTACAGTTTTACCCTTGACAGAGATTGCTGCCTCAACCATTCAGGAGGGAATGGCTTTGGTATCAGGCTGTACACGGATCCTAAAAAGTAATGCAAGTTCTTTTTTACTGTTGGAACTAAAGGCAATTATGTAGCAACTCTTAATTGTTTTTTTAAAAATCAGAAACCAACTAAAGCTTCCAGAACCATTATTTTACAAATTGACAAGAGCAATGACTTAAAAGAACTAAAGAAAGAAAAAACTTGTTATGTCTCCCAGCGGACTCCTAGCACACATTTGGGGGAAATGATAAAATAATCGTAAATACCAGATTCTTTCGTGAAAGCTCGAAAAGGCAATGAAAGAGATGAAGGCAGAAATGATACTTAAGCAATAAACACATTCGAGTAAACGTATCAGTTTCTGTACACACTCCATTCCCATTGGCATCTGAGCATGGATCTTAATTCAAGAGGTTTAACCTACTCCAGGGAAAACGAATAAAAAAGAATGCAGCACAATGCTCGAGGATCTTCACATTTATAGACTGGTGTAAACTCTCTCCCCCATACACTGTAATTTGGGTGACTTTCCTTCAAAACTATTAAGGCATCTTTGTGGATCCAGGGTAATTCTCAGCAACACTAATGGTGTTCTCGATGTTACTATAACTGAGATAAATGATAGCAAATTTGTCTGAGCAGATGCATCTAATAACAGAGGCATAGAAGCATAATAGGGCAAGAACAGAAATGTTCAACAGCAGAACACAGGAGCACATGGAATCACTGTGAGGACGTTAGCGCGCAGTGAGTGAGGGGATAGTGCGTGTGTGTCATCGGTTTTGCCACATCTCTGTCTCTTCTGTGGCCACCTTCTTCAAAAGGTCTGAGTCACAGTGAAAGGGAAGCCCTTTTGGGTTTCAGGTCCCCACTTCCAGAAAACCCCAAGAAATTTCTAGTGGAGGAATAAAGAGAAAGTCCTTGAGTTATAGAGCACTCAATGGAATTGGGAGATTGAATCTCTAATATTCACCCCCCACACACACATATTCAAGGGAAATGACACAAGTATTGATTTCAGCCTCACTTCTTACAGATCAAAGAAAATCTAAAACAAATAGACATGGCTTTCTGCACTGCCCCATCTAATCTGTTTGTTGGCCCCTTTATCCACCCCCAATATGGCTGATGTTACACATTTTCTCATTACCCACATGCTGGAATGCTCCCACCACTCAAGAGATTTCTTGAAGAGGAGGGAAAAGATGGAGCCAGCACAGTCTGGGCAAATATTTTAGTCTTTGGCATAGATATAATGGAAAGGAGGGAAAAGACGTATTCAAAAATAAAGGCACCATCTTTGGTATTTAGTTCTCAACATTTTAGTATTATGCCTTCAAATGACCCGATAGCAACGAGCCTACATAAGGCACAGCTCTGTGTGGGGAGTTGCTTGCCTGGTATGCTCTACACTCCAGGATCCTGCCTGCACAATCAAGCATGGCCCATTCAGTCCTGGTGGCTACACACAGCACCCTTTTGCAAGGTTTATTAACCTGTAGTTTTTATGAAGATGCTAAATGGGCATGTCAATGATTGGACCCACACCCAGAGAATTAGAACAATGTGCATTTTACAATGCAGAATGTGCAGAAATCAAACTGGAAATATAAGTAACTAAAAGATTTTGATGTGAACTATCAGTTCCTTCTCACAGAAGAAATGGTGAAATTGCAGAGGCCACAACGGGGCAGGGGGAGGGGAGGACTTCCTCTTCTCCTGATGTCTTCTGAGGGCCAGTGTCATTTTCACTCTGTCCTGTCCATGCTCCCGATCTCGTAAGTACAGTTGGCTTTCCACTCTACTTGAGACCCTTGGAATGGAGGCTCAGGATGGTAGCCTGCTTTCTCACACCTTCTAACCAGGACCCTGAGCATTTGTCTGTGTTTCCTGGTTGGCTGTGCAGCATTTTCTGCCATACCTCAATGGAAAGGTGGAGATTCCAAACTCCTTAGAGAGAAAGAACTTCTTCCTGAGAAGAGTTTACGTCGAAGATGGTTTTCTTCCCTGGAACCACAAGAGTTCCTATCTATACGACACCACTGAAATTCCCTTCTGCTCAGCCCCTCTGGAGTGGGGAGGACACCTCTGTTAATAATTTCACATCCAATGTTGCATAGGCCAGGACTTCCCAAAGGTTGACCCAAGTACAAGTGTGTAGTGACTGTGGCACTGGAGACCTCATCAAATGAGAAGGTTTGGGGTATGCACCTTTGTACTTCTGATTCATCAGGTCTAGGAGGGGCTCTGGGAAGTTCACTGAAGGAAGGCACCACAGGCAAGCGTTATACCTATATCCCCAAGAAGGGCTCTGGGCTGCAGAGCTACCGGAAATAGTTCTACCAGGATAACAGAAGCCAAATGACGAATTATGACATGAAGTGTTAGGTAGCTTGATTCTAGTTAGATAATATAGTTGACGTGGAAACAAAATGTAACTTCTGAAAAGACTTTAACTGTGAACCCCAAGATTCTTTCTTTGATGTTTGCCTACCTCTGCTGAGACTGGTTTTTAGTGGGGTGGGGTGCATTTATCAAGTATGTCAGTATGGGAAAATGAAAATCAGAAGTGGATTAGCATATGGAAGCAGACAGAAGGCAGGGAAAAAGAAGCGTGTTTCAGATACAGCTGGTGGAAACCATCCCCATCTTTCCCATGGCAAACTCCTGATTCTGTCTGTGCCTTTGCATTGAGGTGTAGGCCAAGGCAATAGCCACTACTCTCGAGTGGCTACTGAGATTTAAATTAATTAAAATGAAAGAAAAGTGGAAATTCAGTTGCTCAGTCCCACTAGCCACCTTTCAAATGCTCCAAGGGCCACATGTTTTCAGGGGCTACTGCAGTGGACAGCACCAATACAGAGCATTTCCATCATCACAGGCTGTTCTGTTGGACAGCGCTATTCTCAAATGACCGCTGGGGGTAGAGATAGGGCCCCACAAGCAGTGGGACCATGACTAAGGTGGTTCCTTGTTCTCTGATGTTGGTGGAGAGTGTCAGGGTAGAATCCCTCACTGGTTTAAGCTGAAGCCAGGAGACATTGGTTAAAGGGCAAAAAGAAATGCGCATTGTTGGAATACCTCAGTGCTGGCCTGAGTTCTTCTGAGATTGTTCAACTATTAACTTCACGACTCTCTGAATCTCTAGCCAATATTTTTGATGCAGTCAGAGAAACGTGTGGAATCCTAGAGTCTTTATTTTTGCTCTATTTTTTCCTCCATAATTGGAATTAGGGATCTGGCTCCGAATCAGGCTTTGAGTGTCGGCTGCATGGTCTGGAAAAACCCTTAAAAGAGGCCTGCTCTTTAGCAGAAGAGGAGGGTGGAATGCTGTTTCTTCCCATCATCTTCTGACTTCTAGGGGAAGCGTGTGGCTTGACACAGGCCTTAAGAATCAGGCTATTTTAATGGGGAGAGTTTTGAGGGGTTGGAGTTGGAAAAAGGAAAAAGGACTTGCAGATGAGGTTGCTGAAGGGTGTACTGTTCGGTCCGATATCCAAAACGGGCTGGGCACTGAGGCGAGTTTTGCATGATTTCCTGAAGGTGGAGATGTTGGAGCTTGGATGGGCTTTGTGGCTGTGAGGAGAGACCCAGCCTTTCCACAATGAGTTCAAGCTCCATGTAAAGAGACATGATCCTACATTGCTGGCTGGATGATAACATAGGAGTGGGTCACACTTCAAAACAAAACAAAACGAAACTCATTCATATAGTTAAAAGGGAAAAACTGGTTTCCAAATCTGTGTGTCTATAAACCACGTCGACATTGCTTGCCAGGGAAGAGTTACAAAGAAACCATTTGGCAAAAATATTTTTTATAAACTATTTATACCTCTTGGTACTTTGCTATAGAAAACCAACAAAGATTTATGACCACAACTTCATCTTGCATCTTTTTAAATTAGCTAGCTCTTTCGACTTGCCGCTAGGACTGCGGGTTAACACATCAGTGAATCAGTACCCATTTATTGAATGCATGGTATATGCAAACTGGAGCCAGTGTTTCTCAGCTCGGCATGTCCCTTAGTATATAATTCCCAGGGCCCCGAATTCTCATTTTTGCTAGCACTTAGAAACGCCGGTCTCTGCTATTTCCTCTCCATTTTTCACTGTACCCTCTGGCTCCCAGTTCAAGAACACAGTATCTAGTATACGAGTATTTGTTAAATGAGTGAATGAAGTCTAAAAATCAGGCTTAGAGGAGGATGTCTTAGGTTAGAGTCAGCAAAATGCACTTGGAGAGTGGTGTCAAGACATCGTGGAGTACCAGCTTCTCTGTAATGATGCCCTGTATTTGGATAGTGCTCTTCACTCCTGCAAAACTCTTTCACACCCATAATTTCATTTGATTTGCTGTTAAACCCTAGATAATGTTATTAGCCTTTGTATGCCTTCAGTTTTCACCCATGGCACACAAAAAGATACCCAATGGATATACCATTATCTTTTCATCAAGATGCTGTAATAGTTATTATGGAGTCATTCCCTAGAATATCCTTAGAAGTCAATCTGAATATAAAAGGGAACATCATTACTTTTGAAGTTTTTTAAGCCATTTGTTATGGTCTAAATGGGAAAAGCTGTTTCCAACAAATTTGTACAATTCAAATATGGACGTCAGGTTACCTCTGACAGGGGCTCAGTAGAAAGTGAGAATCTTGGGCTTTAAAATCCTGCTGAGATGATTCTGGAAGCCAAGCCATAAACAGATCTGCTTATTTCATAGCCAACCTATTTTCTGTACCTCCAGCCCATCCTCTGAGTGTTTTCCAGGTGGGTTGCCCAGCCAGCTTGTATGCATGAGTTTTATTCCCCAGTCTGTGTATAAATTTCTTAAAGGCAGAGGTTACATGAGACTCTATGGCCAGGGGCATGGGTTCAAACCCTATCTCTGCCACTTACCAGATGTGGAAGCTTGGAAATTCCCTCACCTCTATGAATCTGAGCGTCCTCATGTCTAACTGGAAATACTTAGCTCCCATAGAAGGAATAAGAAATCAATGACTGTACCATGTAAGCAATAGTGCCTGGCATGTAATAAATACTCAATAAACAGTAACTAGGATTATATTCTTGTTGAATTTTCTTTGTGACACATCCCTTAGTGCCTATAGAAAGGTTAAGAAGTTGGAAGGCAACAAGTAACCATCTACCAACTGGAGTGAAATGGTCCTTACATGGTATTAATGATCTTGATCTTTCTTTCATTGATCTTTGATCCATTTCTATAATGTGGGCAGGATATATTTACTACTAAAGGTAAGATGGTGGAAATTCAGTATGTAATTGAAACATCTGCCCTTTTTCTTTAGTGGGTTGAGAAGATTCTGGGTAAATTAAATATTAAACTCTTCTAGAAACAGCTGTTAACATCATAAAAATCCAAACTAAAGGTAACTGAATGTTGATTTAAAATGCCCCGATTTCACTGACTTGCTTTACATAAGTAAGCCTAAATTAATCGATAGGAAAAAACAATAGCAATGTCTCGAATACTTCATCTCAGCAAATATAGATGATTTTAAAAATGAAACTCTCACTCTGAAAATCTCGAAGGAAATCCTTTTTTTTGGTAGCATTGTAGGGCAAGCACCTTGGCTCTTGGTGGGAATTCCAGGATCCCAAAGCTAGATTTTCACCTGATATTAGCATTTCTATGGGGAAAATTAGGTATGAGATCACATTTTGAAGGAAGGAGAACAGATAGCTCAACAAACTCTAAGCTTCTCTGGAAGGTATGTGTCCTCATTGTCAAAATTAACTCTCTGATGACAATGCTTATCACTTTTCATCTCTTCAAGAAGCTCTTTCTGTTACAATGCTCCCCCCCCACGATAGAACAGATTTAATTTTTTTTTTTTTAGTTATTTACTTTTTCAAGTTCCAGTACAATTAACATACAATGTTATATGAGTTTCAGGTACATAATGTTTCAAAGAATCGATTTTGCCAGACTAAAAGAAAAAAAAACCACAGCATTTACACAGCATTCTTTGACATTTGAATCAATGGCACTGTTCCTATGAAAAGCAGAATAATAGGCTATTAGTTTGGTGTTGAGAACCCTGATTTATCTCCTTGCGATTTTGTTACTGGACCACCAATAGAATCTTCTTTTTTTTTTTAACAGTTGCAAGCTCTGATTCCCCCTTTCCAATCCCTCTTGGGATTGTTTCTCTGTACCAGAAACTTAGCCTTTATTCTTTACTGGGGAGTTGGCATGCGCTATGAAAATATCTTTTCAAATTAATGTTTTCATACAAAATCTCAAGAGCAGAGCACAGCATTTCTTAGATGAGGAAATTGACAATGGTACTGTTTCTAGAAGGAGCCACCTACCAAAAAGGGAGGTGGCAGGAATGCTGGTTTTGGAGAGAGAGGAAGAACAGCACTTGCTTTACTGAGCTCAAGGTCTCCTGAGTGTGTGCAGAATCTCGTGGCTTCATTTCATCCGCCGGTGCCGCTCAGAGGAATGTGCTACTATCTACTTTTTACTTCTGTGGCAACTGAGGCTCAGTGGGATTAAATACTTACTCGGAGTCCTATTCAGTAAATATTTGACTGGAATTTGAACCCAGATCTGTTTGACCCTGAAGGCACTTTGTACTATATTACATCGCCTCTCAAGATAGTCCATTCTGTTTGTTTCCTTAATGATATTAATTAAAAACAAATTTTTGAAGGGCACTTGAGCGGCTCAGTCAGTTGGGCATCCCACTCTTGATTCTGGCTCAGGTCATGATCTCAGGATTGTGGGATCGAGCCCGGTGTCCAGCTCTGCCCTGGATGTGGAGCCTGCTTGGAAGTCTCTCTTTCCCTTTCCCTCTACCTCTCCTGTCTCTCCCTCTCCCTCTCTCACTCTTAAAAAAAATTTTTTTTTGAGTAAAAGAAATTTTTACTCAGAAAAGGCCTTTTTTTCCCTCTTTTAGAAACTCAGCAGCCAAAAAGACTATTCTGTCAGAACATCTGATCAAGAGTTGGGAAATTTTGAAATTTCCAGGCTCAACAGTTATTCCAGAAGGAACTATATATGTGAACGATGTTGTTTTATTTCATTGCTATGATGAAATGATTAAATTTTCCAAAGGTTTCCAATTGGCGAGATTGGTATGCCGTGTTGTCAGCATCTGTGAGTGGACACTGTTGCCCCCTTGTGGGATGAAGACTGGGTAGAGCAGTGTTTCCAAGATGGCCTCCATGGGCCTTAGTGGGAGGGGCTTACACTTGTGTTGTGAAACAAGCAAGTGTGCAGTGCCTTCTTTGAAAATAAAGGCAGGCCATTAGCACAGTAAATGTTGCCTTCCAAGAACTGTAGTGGGTTTTAATCTGGAGTCTATTGGCCCTTGAAGAGGTCTATGACTGGAATTCAGAGAATCTGTGAACTTGAGTGACAAAAAAAATTATATCACTATTTTCAAAATCTTGTGACTGAAGTTTAGCATTTCCTTTAGTTATGAATGGAGACAACAAACTGCAATAGTATCAACGGTGCCTGTGACTTTGTCATCCAGAGGTATCAGACATCCTCATATCTCATTGTGGCTGTTGTGGAGATGTCAAACCAGCACTTAAGCTCATCACTGCCTCAAAATTATGGTCATAACTGACTTTATCTCTAGATCCTGTTATTTAATGCACTAATAAAGAAATATACATATGCCATACATTTATTTTTTTAATACTTTGGTAACTGTATTGCAAGGTACTGGTTCTCTTTATAATTTGCTGTATTTTGTGCATTTAAAACATTATTTTGAGAGTATTTTCAACAAAATGCAGTCAAGATCCCTGTTTTAGGAACGAATAACAAAAGTACATGTTTAAAATCGTAACTCCCTCTCAATGTGTTTGGTGATCTTTGGACTTCATTCATTGTAAGTCAATATTTTTCAAATTTTACCCGTGCACCTGTTTTAACTAAAATCTCTAACAAATGTCAGGATCTGTATCTATTAATATTTTTAATTGGTCACCATTTTGTATTGAGATGATTAAATAAACCATATTTTGAAATTTGCATGTATCTTATAGGAAAAAAAATTATATCAAAGTCACTTTTCTGTACCTCCAGGTATTCTGGGGAGAGAAGGTGAGGTGAGGGACAGATTTGACAGAACACTTGCCTTTGAGTGCTTGTTGAAGTTTCAGCCTTCCTCAAGAGCTGGCAGCTTCTTTAGGGTCCTTTAAACTGTAACAGAAAATGAGCCCCTGCTCAAACATCTTCCCCACCAGCCTGACGCAGTGCCTGAAATCTCCACTATTAATTTGACTTTGGATTAAGGCACTATGGTTGTAGAACCACAGGTCTAAAAACGAATGCAGAAAAGATACACTGTCCTATTTTTATACATTTTTAAATGCCTCTTTCATCCTCTCTTTCTATATAAATTCTTTCCCCACTTCACCCCCTTAATAACACAGGCTCCTGCGGAAGAGTTCAACTGGTTTTGTTGTGAAAGCAGGAAAAAGAAAACATGCAGAGTTTCGCAGTGTTTGTTAGCAGGAAAACAGCATGACACGTGTTTTTTTCCCTTTTGTTGAAACCTTGATTATGTGGGTCAGTCCCAGCACTGGCCTATGAAGTCCTGGGGGGAGTCTGGTCGTGGGCTTCAATTTCTTGCACTGAGTAAGTATCAATATCACTCTGATAATAGAAGGTAGGTGCTTGTTGATTCTACCAGCATTTCCCAGCCTAACAAACATCCCTGGACTGAAGTGTAATTTCCAGGAAGCTCTGGATTATAATGGAAATATCTTTCCTAGGAGGGGCAAAGACGTTGTTATAGCACCCCTTTCACTCAGAAAAGTATCTTCCTTATATGGAAGACATTATCTAAGTGGCCCTTTTATTGAGAATACCTGTCATGCAAGCAAGTATAAGAATGGAACAGAAGAAATGGAAGGTGAAAGTGTAGTTTATCTGTGGAGGAAAGGTGCAGGACAGAGGTGACTACCTGTAGGAACATCACTAATTAGAAGAAATTGGTAAAAACACCGGGTGCCCTTTGGTGACAGCATACCGGGAGCACAGAGGATCAAAAAGGAGAACGGGCCAGCAAGTGATTTGACCTCCTCCCAGATTTCCTGACTGCCAGGACCATCTTGATGATTGAGATGTGCAAATTCAGACCTTCAGACCTCCTCCATACCAAATCTTGGATTTATAAACCCTCATGTGGGCAGGTTCTGAAGTGACTCACTGACATCTTCCCCACGGGAGCTGGAAAAACTCTTCAACTGAAAGTTTTCATTTCTGTCAGTCTCCCTCTCTTCCCTGCCTTCTGTTTCCTATCTTGAAATCCACATCCATGTAGCTCCTGGAAACCTAGGGGTGCGCGGGTGGTGCTTGCTCATTAAAAAGAAGCCCCCAGACCATGCATCACCAAGGAGAATGAAAAACTGAAGCCATCCGTGGTTGGGTAATCCACACTTATTGTTACTTTGTATTTTGAGCATCACCTTTTCCACTTACAAACAGTTATATTATTAAAAAGATATTTTCCGAAGATAGTAACCTTGGCAGTAGTTGTCAAGGCTAATAGTTTGACATTTCAGATCACCCACAACTAATCAACTGAACATGGCAACACATTTGAAAAACCCATTATAGGCAGAAGGCCCTGAAGTAATATGTCAACGCTCGCACTAACAGCTGTTATGTAAACGGGCTGATTTTTCTCTGCTGAATGGTCACATGGTTGGAGGGAGAGTGGCTTTGAAGGACGCATGCATGTAGCTGGGAAGGGAGATTGTGTTATTGAATGCCACATATTTATGGGGGAAAAGTCCCTATCACTGATGATAAAAACACTCAGTCATCTCTCACAAATGCTTTTAGGGATGTTTTCTCTTCTAAACATAACACTCCCTGAAGGGCGTGGAGAGCTGTTACACCATTATTGCCTTCCGTATTGGGGAAATGATCTTTAGGACTGAGCATCCCAGAGCTGTTTTCCAAGCTTCCTTGAAAGATAAGAAAGAAAATAAGCCAGCATCTCCAGCTTTCAAAAACTCCCGAGTCCAGATAGGCAAATAAAGAAGGGAACTAATTTTGTTTCTGTAATTCCTACAGATTTTCAAGTCATTGAAAGTATTCAAAGAACCTCATTCCGAAGACAGTTCCCCTTTATCTCTGAGCCTTGGGCTGGATTTATTACTGAAGGGTCTTAAAGCTCTTTGTGTTTTTTGAAAAACAAAATAAGTCAAGAGGACTTACATATTACTCTGAAACAACGCAGAAGGGTTGAAAATTAAGGGCTGGGAAAGATACCCCAGGTAAGCAAAAAAACATAGAAAGCTAGTAGCTAAGTTCATGGCAGACAAAAGTAAAATTTAGGGTAAAAAGCCTTAATATGGGAAAAAACAGGCGTGACAGGTTTTTAAAAAGGAAACATCCATACGTATGATAAAACATTCATGGACCTAATAATTTTACCTTGAAATATAAAAAGCAAAGGGTGGCCAAGAAGCATGATAAATAAATCTACATAATGAGGAACTGTAACCCGACTCCTAGAAGCAGAAAGATTAAAGCAACCTGAAAACTGCTCAGAAGAACACAAATAAACAGCACAAATAAGCTGTGAGAGATGGACACAGACACCTCAACTGGATAGAGAATATGCTTTCATTTTTGAAACATACACAGAATATTTAAATGAAGAAATTCTCCACAAACCTCAAAGAATTGAGAGATCAGAAGGCTATTCTCTGTCTAAAATAAACTTCAATTCGAAATTAATGCTAAAAAGACAGCCAAAACCCCTCCAACTTTTTGGAAACTAAAAAACACTCATCTGAAAAATTTCATGACTTAAAGAAGAAATAATAGTGAAGACTCAGGTGAAAGTATTCACTATTATAAGAATAGTGAAAGATTCATTAGACCACAGTAATAAAAACACTATGGGTCACAAGAGGTGGGACAGAGCCGAGGTTATTCTGAAAAGAAAATCTTTAATCTTCGATGCAGTTATTAGGAAATGGGGAAATAAGTATATCTTACCTAGTAGGGGAAGAATAGCAAGAAGGAAAGAATTACAATAGAAACAGGAATTAATAAAACGGAAAATGAGTCATTTCATGTTTCTCTGCAGAAATTGTGGTTACTGAGTAATGGTTTATGATAAATCATTTATTAAAAATCATGTATTCAAACCACGATTGGGGAATCTTTTCAAAACAGCATTTCCATTTGTTCAATCAAAAAGAAGTAATATGGTGCGTGAGAGTTTCAGCCGGTGCGCGTCTCCCCGTCATGGTGTGGGTATTATACAATGGGTCTCTCAGAAAAAAGTGGAGGGAGGAGAGGCTGCTACTGGCACTGATGCTTCCTTAGGTCAAGCTGGGAGTGCATGAGCCATGGGCTTTGGTGGCTTGGAATGTAGTCGTTTTCTCAACAACTGGAGCCAGAAAGTTCCTTGTGCGTTAAACATTCGTCCATGTCAGCAAGGCACTTAGCCTTATCAAGGCAATTTCTCACAATTTTCTGATCATTAGAAATTTACTTTTAAACTATAGACTTCATTTGAGGGCTTTCTTGGTGCAGTGGAATCAAAGTTGGCGGTCCCATACCACTCCATTCATTTGACTATTCTGGCGGGCGCCCACACTAAATCTGAGAGCCTGGATTTTGTGCCCAATTAAACACGGAATTAAAAGCTCAGAAAGGCAAATCCATTATCAAAAATTGAGCTTTTTTACGCCATACACTCACTTGAAACATTTCCTAGTGAACTGAAAAACCTCAGCTGGTTGTAATTCAGTGTGCTGTGTGTGTTTGCAATGAAAGGTTGGCAAGTCTGAACGGAATCCAAAATAGCTCAGTTCCTATGGGCTAATTGAAAGCCAGGTAAGTCAGGGCTTTTCTGAATTAAAAACATGGCTTACAGCTTTGGAAATCGTAACTTTCAGCCAGGTCAAAAATGGTTCTTGGGTTGGAAGAAGAGAATAAGCCAGCACACAAAGGTGGAATAAAATCCTGTCCAATGGCCATTATTTTTTTTCTTTTTGCTATTTTCCCACTTAAATATGCTATATTTATGTAACATATGGACTATAGAGTGAAATATATTGAACTTTCACATATGGCCACAATAAAGATTCGTGCCTTTATAAATCAGGCAGAAAAAGTAATAAAGCTCAAAGACAGGCTGGAGGTAGAAAAAGATAAATAAAATTAGCTATTAGTTTTGGAAATGCTATAAAGCAGATCTGGCTACATTATGGGCAAGCTAAGGTAGGAAGAATTCATCTGTATTAGAAGACTAAGAGACATATATATTTGAGTATGGAGATACTGAGCAAATTTAGAGACTCTCTTACTTATGCAGGAAGTCCTTATTTCCTTGGCATACGCCTCTGACATTTCTATCTCCTCCTCTCAAATTCACTTACTTGCGTAAATATCTCTTATCCAGTGTTGTGATGGAGTGTGGATGGTGAATGGTAAGAAGTAGCAACTTATGGAAAAGTTCTGTTCTTTGCTCCCCAGAAATAGAAAACTGGGGTGTCCCCAGTGAAACAAACCACTGTGTCCCTTAGTAGGTTAAGAGGAATCTCGTCCTAAGCCTAAACAAGGAAATTCAAGGTCATTGCCATGTTGGAAAGCAGAGGTTTTGAGCCTCCCCTCATCAAATAAATGGGTAATAAGGGAGCCCAAGAATTTGAGATCATTCCACATCATCTTCTCTTAGCCCTTTCAGAGGTTTCTTAAAGGTAGTTGATATTAAAATCCGCCATAGAACAATATACTACAAAAGGCAAGCTGTTCAGTATCTAACATGGCCATATGTACCTGCCCTTTCAAACAACACAACTATTGCTTAATCTATTGATCTCATGACTTTTTTAAACAAGACAGTGGCTTGAAAGCCTGGGAGTCAGTGCTGCAGGTGCCAACCGTGGCTGAACTGCTAATCAGATGTCTGCCATCTCTGATCTTTTCACCCGTAAAATGGTTGAGTATCTTCCCCATGTTCTTTCCTCTCTAACAAGTTACATGTTGTTGCTCTCTGAAATTCACTCTATTATATGTGAAACCTTATCTATCATCCATTTTGAAGGTTAATTTTTTAGGAAACACTGCATGATAACAAAGAAAAATCCTGGGCTCTGAACTCTGTCAGACACAATTTTGAATTCCCGCTCCACTGTGTGACCTCAGGAATTTGACCGAACTTTCGTTTTCTTCATCTACTCTAAAGGACCACAATATCTACCTTGCAGATTATTCTAAACAAAAAATGGGGCAATGTAGTCAGAGTCCAATGCCTGGTATGCAGTAAACACTCAGGAAATCATAGTTTTTACTGTTATTATTTTCTTTGCTGAGATTTGCAATTGCAAATTTTATCTAAAAAATTTAAGTAAATTTTATGTAAAAAAATTTATGTAAAAAACATGTTAGGGTGACTCCAAACTCGGTAGGTCAGTCTTCTCATCTTACTGGACACAGCTTTCCTACATTTTCCAAAACTCATTGCAGTGGCATGTGCACATGTGCACATTCTGCCAAAAGAATGTGAATGGAAACCTCCCACTTGTGAACAGCCTTGCTCTGGCCCCCTTTCTAACTTGATGCAGACAACTTCAGAAGCCACATGTGAAAGATAGCAGAGCCCGGGGATGGAAGGATCCTGGGCCCCAAATTACTGCTTGAAGAACAGATGACTGATGATCAGATCACTCTTTTTGGACTTTGTGCATGGGGGGGATATCTTTAGAGTCTTTAAGTCATTTTACACCTTTCAACATATTTATCATAGCAGCCAGCTTTGTCTAATTTGTCTGGAGAGAAAAGTTATGATAAACATATCCATTATAATATATATAATAATAATATGAAATATTATTAAATGTAATTATATGTTATATTATATATTATGTATTATTGTGGTGATATATAATACATAAATATATTAAGTTATATCATTGTGTATTATATATAATAAATTTTATGTATTTATTTTATATATTATATATAATTATATACATAATTATTAAAAATAAATTGTTATATAAAACAAATACATTATAATATATAAAATAAATACAACTGCTTATTTTTATTTACCTAAAGTTTGAAACCTTTCAAATTCAATTTAACTAACACTTATTGATTGTTTATGGTGTTCCAGACCAGGCAGGGGGACCTAAGTGGAGGATGAACACTAGGACCTATCAGGGTAGCCAAGGGAGGTTTGGGAGGTCAGGGTAGGCAACAGGAGAGCCATTTGGCCTATCTTGCCATTTATAGGGCTTTAGATTTAGTCTCTTGGCATTATACCCAAGTAAGGGTATACACATAATTACAAAATTCACCCAACAAGATTAAATAGAAGACATTCACCATACAAGAGCCAAACTATTTTGAAAACTTTTATTTGTACTTCCTGATTTTATCCCTTATTTTTCAACATGCTGGGAATGCTCTGAAATGGAATAGGACTGATTGTCTCATAATCCATGCTCCCAAGAAGTGTCCAGCGATGAACCCACACAATTACACTCAGTACGGCAATGAACGTATGGAGCAGATATAGAAGGCACAGGGGTAAAGAAATAGATTTACTCCACTGGGGGTTAGTGGAGTGAACTTCCCAGAAGAGAGGGGCCTCAACCAGCTGATAAAGGATGACAAGCAATGTCCAGGTGGATAGTTTAAGTGGGAGGTGAGTTGGGGACTGGATTCCTGGCAAAGAATGACATGCTGGCATGGAACAGTGTCAGGGAGGCTTCGTTTTGAACCGGAAGATAACCTCCCTAGATTTGTGATTGAGAGCCATCTTTTGAACAACGGTGTTAAGGATAAACCGACGAGCGGATAGATCATTGGCAAAGAAGACTGGTAGGGAATGATTATCTAGAACAAAATGGGATGGACTGATCCAAGAAAGTGGCTGTAGGGGTGCAAAGGATGGGGCAGAATCAAGGTATTTGGAGGCTTAAGTCACAGTGCCTTCTTGGCTTGGGGGAAGAGGGAAAAGGCATCTTGGATCACTCTGTGGTTCTAGCTTTAATGGCGGCTGGCTGGTAACCCTTTTGGTGTTTGGGTCAGTGTAACATCTTTATCCTGACCAGTAAAGGTAAAACTCAGAGCTTCTCAGACCACCTCCTACCTTCTTCCTTTCCACTCCAGGTTTTGCCCAACAGCCTCTTGGCTTATAAGAAATAGCTACTTAGACTAAACCATGAGCCAGTTGTATTTGGGTCTTTGTGTGTGTGTGTGTGTGTGTGTGTGTGTGTGTGTGTGTTCCTACCAGGCTTAATTGCAATAACATTTATATCACATAATATAGTGCACTGAGGTTGTAATTTTCCTATCATCTAAATTGCAGGCTGAAATTGTGTTAAGGAAGGACTGTAGAGAATGAATTACTGCTTTCAAAATGACTACTTTTAACCAACAATGTGACTGGCAAATGAATGCCAGAGATGGAAGGACGTTTTGTATTTAACATTAGTCCGCCATACCTCGGGACTTTTTAAGTGTAGCTAGCTTACACCATTTGCATTTTAAATTAAAACTGGCACCTGATCTGTGAACAGACACTTTTCCAATGAAGACATACAAATGGCTAACAGACACATGAAAAAATGTTCAAAATCATTAGCCATCAGGGAAATTCAAATCAAAACCACACTGAGATACCACCTTACGCCAGTTAGAATGGCAAAAATAGACAAGGCAAGAAACAACAATTGTTGGAGAGGATGTGGAGAAAGGGGATCCCTCCTACATTGTTGGTGGGAATGCAAGTTGGTACAGCCACTCTGGAAAACAGTGTGGAGGTCCCTTAAAAAGTTAAAAATTGAACTACCCTATGACCCAGCCATTGCACTACTGGGTGTTTACCCCAAAGATACAGACGTAGTAAAGAGAAGGGCCATATGCACCCCAATGTTCATAGCTGCATTGTCCACAATAGCCAAATCATGGAAGGAGCCGAGATGCCCTTCAACAGATGACTGGATTAAGAAGCTGTGGTCCATATATACAATGGAATATTACTCAGCTATCAGAAAGAACGAATTCTCAACATTTGCTGCAACATGGACGGCACTGGAGGAGATAATGCTAAGTGAAATAAGTCAAGCAGAGAAAGACAATTATCATATGATTTCTCTCATCTATGGAACATAAGAACTAGGATGATCGGTAGGGGAANAATAAAATAAAATTAATTATAAAAATAAAAAAAAAACTGGCACCTGATCTACCTAGAAAATATTTTTTTCTACTTAATCTTATATTACCTTTGGAAAGCATAGTAGGAATTTTTGAAAATGTCATGGGGACAGTTCAACCCGTCGATTTCTTTCAGACTCTCCTGCTGGTTGGGCCTGAGTTTGTTCATAAAACCCAGAGTTGGGGTGCAAATTGGCAGGGACACTTTGACTTCTTGCCAGTTGTGAAATGAGCAAAGGAAAATTCAGCATCTTAAGTCCATCCAGCTTTTTATTTGTTTGTTTCACTTATTAAACACAGTGACAGCGAGAAACTGGTCTCACCAGGGAGCAGGCACGACAGTTATGAAGGTGGGTGCTGGGTTGAAATTCTACTCTACCATCGATTCCACCATCCACTGGATGACCTTAGCAAGTAAGGCAGCCTCTCTGAGCCTCAGTTTTCCCCTCTGCAAAATGGATATAATAATTAAGCAATCCTCACGGAGTTGTGGGAAGGTAACCAAGGCAGTGTCTACAAAGTGTATGGCCAGGGTGAGTTCTCAGGGGAGGTTAGCTACTTGTTTAGTTCGGAATAGGATTCTGACCTACTAGAGAAATCCAGGTGACAAAATAGAGCAAAAACCGTAACACCTCAAGAAGCTTCCACTGTCCAAGCTTCTAGGGACTTCCACACCAAAATGGATCAGAGAGAGAAGGAGGTGAGTCACCAAAGAGACAGGGAAACCTGGAGCATGCAGAAACAAAGGTCCCCTGCTCCAGATCTCTCCATAGACAACGCCTCACTGTGTACAGCCTTCTAGCCCAGAGCCTGGGGTCCCGTGTGCTTTTCTCATAAAAAAAACCCTATAACACTGTATAGTTAAAGCTGTAGTGATCAGCGGGGCCAGCAAAGTAGAAATGCTGGCTATGACCAGCTAGATGCTATCAAGTCTGCAAGGAACTGTTTGTCACTCCAGAGCCACTGACCCCAAGCCTCCCTTCCCCTGGTCACCTGAACTAGGCTGTTAGCCCAAGGTCTGGGATACAAGCTCAGGCTGGAGTAGGAACAGCTGCTCTGTAGTACTCCTTGCAAATCAGGCACACCCTTGCTGGGCATGCTCCTCATTTAGGATGTATTTGGAGTGAGGGACGTGCAAAGGAAAGAGTTAAGGTTTGTCTTCCTGACTCTCCCTCCCTTTCTTTTTTGCCCTTCCTTGCTCCCAAGGCCCCTTCTTAGGATGGGACTTTTAACCAGTGGTGCTGGGACAATCTGAATAGTTTTGGACAAAAATAAAATTAGTTCCATAGCTCACACCAGATGCAGGAATAATTATCCAAAAGGGTTTGAGAGCTGAGTGTAAAAATATAGCCATACCAGCATTTGGAGCAAATGTGTGAATTCCCGTATGAGCTGCAGTGAAGGAAAGACCCTCTAACTGTCCCCAAATCCAGAAGCGACAGAGGAACACATTGATAACTGTGACTATGTAAAAGAATTTTGAAGTTTGCCTGACAGAATACATTGTAATAAAAGCCAAAAGATGAGTGCCAAATTCAAGAAAGTGATTTCAATGTGTATTACAGACATAGGGGCGGTATCTCTAATATAGGGACACTTGTTAATACCTGCAGGAAAAAGACCAGCATGGAATAGAAACATAGGTTAAAGACATGGACAGACAATTCACAAGAGGTTGTAAAAATGGTTCTTAAATATAAGATGTTCAACTTTATTCATACTTAGAGAAACATGAATTAAAATTGCACTGACGCCATTTCTCCTCTATGAGATTGGAAAACATTCAAAAGCTCCACAACGCACTGTTAATGAGGCTGTGTGGCAAATAGATACTCTCATACACACTGGCGAGAGTCTAAACCGCTACAGGTCTGGAGCAGGGGAACTTAGAAATAGCTAACACATGTGTAGGCACTGGCCAGTGACATAGCAGTACCAGTTTGATGAACTTACACACCTTTAACAATGCAAAAACACATATGCACACAGTTGTTCTATTGTTTATAATCACAAAATACCGAGAACTTTCTGGTAGGCTAATCATAGGAGAGTATTTGCATGAACTGTGGGTCTACACAATGCAGTGCTAGGCAGCTATATATATATATATATAGTATAGTATATATATGGAAGTTTACTGTGAACTGCTATGCAGTGATTTCCAGGATGTGCCATTTAGTGAAGGAAGCAAAGCACAAAAGAGAATCTATGGTCTGCCTCCTTTTGTGTAAGGAAGAGTGGGAAATAAGAAAATATGCATTTATTTGCAATTCTTTGGCAGAAAGAAATTCAGGGAGGATAAACCAGAAACTGACAAGACTAGTTACCTTCAGGGAATGGGTTGGAATGGGGCGAAGGAAACGGTGGGGTAAGAATGGAGTGGGGAAGACGTGGTGGGGGGGCTATAGAGCGGGAGCCATAGGAGCCAGAAATGCCACTTTTCTTAGGATACCTTGGAGTATGGATTTGACTTTTGAACCATGTTAATTTTTTCACACTTTGGAAAAAGAATTAGATGAACAACAATGTGGAAAAACCCTAAAATGAAATATAAACAGAGACAAATAAACGTGACTGTCTGTCAAGCGGATAGCGTGGCCACAGTGAAGGGGGAAAGCGTTGGTCTGAACCTGTGATGGCCTCAAGTGCTTTATTTCCCTACAAGTCTACTTTAGCATGGGAGATGGTACTTCGTGCAAAAAGAGCTCTGGAGGGAGGGAGGAAAAACTTGGTAGAATGGATTTTTGAAATGATCCTTCAAAGCCCTTGTAACACGTGTTTTCATGGGTTCTTAATGTAGGAGCAATTTGAAGTGGTTTCAGTTTTATAGATAATAAGCATGAGGGTAAAGATCACAGCAGACATTTGGTTACTAAAGTTGAGTGATATTAAGATTTTACATACATGCATATATATATATGCAAAATACTGAAAACTGTATTATATATATAATGCGTATATGTATGTAAATGCACAGATATATATGTATGTATGTATACATGTATGTAAATGTGCAGATTCCGTGGGGCAATTCCAACGGACTAGTTTGCTTGATGCCACCATAAAATATAATTTCGAAAGAGAAACAAGAAATATCCAAGTGAGCCCCAAACAAAAATGTCAAGTGTCTTTTCCTAATCTTCCAAGTGGAATTCTCCCAACAAATATTTATCAAGTGCCTACTATGTGCCAGGCATTTTGTTCCAAGAGAATAAGGAATGAGGCCTTCAGAGACAATGCGCAGGAAAACAGTCAGATGAGACAAATTTAAAGAGGGAAATGCCTCCAAGACAACAGAGTGGGGCTAGGAGCTATTGTACTATGATAGTTAAAAGTCATTTTCAAATAGAAGGCATTTGAACCGAGACCTGAGTGGCAATCTGGGGAAAAGAAAGGCAGGCAGAGGGAACAGCAGATGCAAAGGCCCTGGGGTAGGATCAGCCTTGGAGTGGCCATAGCGAAATGAACAAAGAGGAGCCTGACATGAGATTAAGTAGGTGTACATTATAAAATAATAAACCCTCTCAGATAAAGCTATATTCTTTAAAAGACTGACCAAAATTATATTCCAGTTCCCTGAACCTGAAAATTGTGTTTCTACTTCATGAAAATTCCTATGCCCAAGATAAAACTTGAAAAGGATTTAATGAAAAACCTTTACTCTTTTCCTTATCTGTTCTGGTTTAGCTATTTCCTCGGAGGTTGTCAGGCAAGAAGAGGAAGCAAGCTTAATGTTTTAAAAATGCCATAACTCTGTGAAGAACAATGCTGCTTTGCCAAGTCATGGGTGGGGTAAGCTACCCTTGATTGATGAAAACCCTGATATTTATTTATTAAATAATTATTTTAAAAGTATGCTGCTTTCTGTCTGAAGATGCTTCCTGCAGCCTCTCATAGCAAAGTGGGGAGGCACAGGCCACAGGAGCGATTTCATGGTTCATGCTTCCATTAATCCCCTGTCGCAACCTATGAGAGCAAAACTCTTTTGTTCAAGGTCGGGCAAGGAAGGGTTTAAGTTTTAGATTCTTCCATCATCCAAGTGAAAACAGTGCATCTTGTCTAGAGGGCCATGAAGGTTAATAAGTGAGCGGCCCTGGGGAATCTTTCTGTTGGCCATGAGGTTGAACAGTTTTGTTAACCACCAACCAATGCTTTGGGTGGGAAGGCCCAATCTTTTGCTGTCCTCCTGGCAGAGTCCGATCCAGGACAATCAAACCACAGAGACATTTTCCTCATGAGCTCACCTTCTCCTTCCTCTCTGGTCAGAGCCAGCGTTGGCAATGAGATGCTCAGAAGACGCAGAATTAACATATCCTGTGCAGGGCTGTAAATTCACAAGAGCACTGAGGAGAGTTCAGGAGACCATGCCACCATTTGCACATTACTTAGGTCCAATCAGACTCTCACCTGCACAGAGAGGGAAGCAATGCTTAAACAGGCATCGCTTACCAGCCCAAGCCTCTAGCCTCCTCAGGGTGCCGTGGTTCCTGCTGAGTCCTGTCCCTGGAGAGATGGGGAGAGAAAGACTGGAGAGCATCTCAAATGAGCCCTGAGAGGGATGCTCCAGATGCCCCTTCCTGGAGCCAAGGATGCCAGTGTGGGGTTCTGCGTGGTCCCCTGGAGACAGATACTCAACACTTTCCTGTTTGTAAGTCTCCAAGCCATCCTCCATCACGGAAGAAGTTAGATTTGTCTTGGAGGCTTTTTCACCAGCAGGGAGCATGGACATACCAGGATGGCAAGATAACCAAAAACAGTTTGCTATCTGCAGCCATGAGAGCTGTTAGTATGAAAGGTTCCGAGTTCTGATCCCTGCAAATAGTCCCCAGCCCTGCTTCTGGTGAAGTCAGCTACTAGGGATGACATCTCTGGAGAGAGGAATGAACAGGACCCCAAACACTGCTGTGCTTTACTGGAGGAAGAAGCCTATCCACATGCAAGCCACGTCCACAGATTCTTGCGAGCATGGTGATGCCTCTTTGAAATAGGAGGAAAAAGAAAAGAAAGTCATCAAACAGATGTCTGTTCATCCTTAACTTTTTCAGGAGTATTTTCAATAATTTGCTATAAATGAAACCTGATGCCAGAATCTTGTGGCTGGTCTGGGTGTAGGTACATTTTTGGAGGAGTCATTCGTGAGAAGTGCCACCAGCTCCAACTGCAGTTTTGTGCTTTTTTAGATCTATGGGCTGGCCTTTTGTTTTCTTCTCTCAGTTATCCAGTTTTCTCATGTTATTACTGTTCCAGCCCCCGGGGTTTAGATGCAGCATTTCACCACTTCTTTTGAGAAGGAAGGAGAGAGGGAAAGAGAAATTATTGATCACCAGCTCTTTCCTTCTATAGGAAATCTACCTGTCACACCATGGTTGTCATCATCAAGCAGGTAAGCAGAATTTAAACTCCATTGCTGTGGAACAGCAAACAACCCTGGTGAACCTTTCCCTACTTCACATACACACACACACACACACGCACACACACACTCATACACATGTCATACATGCTCACTTTTATCCACTCACACATACTCACACCTGTACACATGCCCACACATGCTCATACACTCATACACAGAGACTTCCATTCACACTTACATGCTCATACATGTTCACACTTGTACACACTCACACACACGTGCTCATGCACACTTTACCTTTGCTTACAAGAGTGGGTGTAAGTGGCCATCTTCACATTTCCAGTGAATGAAGACATACACTCTCAGTTTCGGTACATTGAGACCTGAATAAAACAGCACATTATGCCAAGGAGACTCATGACAACCTTCTCGAAGATGCCTATGGTTTATGAACAGCAAAGTCTTCACTCCTGGCCCACCTGCTGGACTCTATCATCTAGACCATGTGAGGCCCAAACATGGGACCGAGGGTCACCTGGGCATGTTCCAGGCTCTGTGGACGCTGTGGAAGTCGGCTTCCCAGGTGGTCCAGTTAGAACTATGCGGGGCTGACCTGTTCTCGACTACCCTGGGGCAGGGCTGAGGCCAGCACCCATGGCGGGGGGTGTCACTCAGATGCTTGAGACCCAGGGACTAGGGGAACAAGAGCAGGGCTTAGAGATCTTTTGATCACATGGTTAGCTTGCAGAACAGGAAGGCAGCAAAGTGGGTGTTCAGGACAATACTGATTTCCCGCACAGGCCCCCCTGACTCCCCAGAGGGTCATGAGGCCAGGCTTGTATTTAGTTAGTCGTAATGATCTCGTTAGGGGTATGAAAGGGCCACCACCAAGACATTCGCCTTTGCCAGCGGGCCTCCCCACCCAGCTCTGCCTCTCCTGTGTGGCCTCACACAGGACGTGAGCTGTGATTAACAGACTTCTAGTGCTTAGTAATTTGCAAAACAGCATTAAATAAGGGAAATAGAGGACAATGGGAATGGGCCACTGGCCGGGCAGGAGGTGGTTGCCAGTGGGGCTGGGACAATCCCGGGAGTGGGGCCTTCACACAGCTGGTGGGACACAATGTCACAGCTGGCTGCTGGCAGGGCGCCTGGCCACAGCGCCTCCCGTCCGCCCAGGTGGTGGGCTGAGCCGGCCTTTTAACTTCTGAAGTTTTTGAGGAAGGGAAGAGATAGAGAGACAGACTTAAAAAAAACAAAACAAAACACCTCTCTTGTTTCTTCAGTAGGAAAGAAAGTAAGAGAGGCCATTGAGCAAGAGAAAGAAAGAGATTAAGGAGCAAAGAAAGTGACAAACGGATCATAGAAACCCCCTTCAATGGTGGTAATCCTTGACATACAAGGACAAATATGAATGCCTTTGTTCTTGAATTTAGATTAACGTGGTGTCAGGAGGGAAAGCGAAATGAAAGTTGATCCAGTTGGGCCTCCTGTGAAGCTTGGGAAGGCGGGCTGCCTGCAGCTGGATGAGGCCACTGGGAAACTGTCGCTTTCCCAAGTATTTACCAAACACCACCGCGGCCTGGCGGTCTCTGTCACCGGCGAATTATTAACTGTGCGAGACGGGAGGGTGTCTGCCCTGTCTTCCTTCTTCTCTCGGTCCCGCACACTGCAAGGTCACCTTGGTCCTGTGGACGCTGCTTAGCATTCAAAAATCATAAAAGTTTGGTATTTTTAATATCCATCGCATGCAGAAAATCCGATTTTTATCAATGTGTATTCAAACTTCCATGTATCGAGGCCATTATCCGCGGGTTTCAGAGCAACAGGAAGTTGGTTGTATGGGAACCTCATAATGAGACTTGTTGGATTCGAAGAAACTTAATGATTTATTAAGACCCAGGGAAAGGATGCAATAAGCTAAGAAGTGTCTGGGAGGGATATATTTTCAGCTTCCTGTGCGCTCTGTGTCTGAGCCGGCTGGAGCCCCGCGTTTGACTTGGGTGGTGCTCAATTTATCTCCCATCTACCGATTGGAGTAAACAAACCTGGCACCTTCTTCCAGGGAGTTCACCTCATGCTAAACGTATTTCACTGCTGGAATAGTCAGTAATGCTCCTACCAGCCCAAACGGCACACAGCGTTTCCTGGGGGAGACGCCTTCACCGCTTTAAAAATAGAGCACCAGCTGGCACATTGGACTCGCCCACAGGATTCGTGATGGGAGTTTGAAAAATGGGTTCTCAGTTTCCTAAAGAGCCTGCCTGGAGTGAGAGTCAGAGAGAGGAAAGGGGACGTGCTATGTGTGGGGCACAATCCAGCACCAGTGAGCTTCAGTGAGGAGGCTTCTATGGGGATGACGGCTTTTAACTCAGCATTGTTTCTCACGGTTCAGGTCAAAAGATAACATTTTTGGAAAAGAATGGCGCCGGGCAGCCGAGACTGAGACCATAGTAGTGTTGGTAATGGAGGTGCCAGAGAGGTGGTGGGGACCTGGCAGGGGGCACGGTGGGTGTCATTGGGCAGTGACACAGTGACATTTCATGGATGTTGTACTTTTAGGGCCACATGGCATGCAGTCAGGATGACTGACAGCCTTATTCTGTGATTTACTTAGGAGCCGGGGATTTGTTTTGACAGCATGCTTGATGTGTCCCTCTCCAGGACTGGCAGTCTGCAGGAAAAAGAGCCTGGGGACCCCCACACTCTCCTGGGTGCAGGCCAGAACTGGTATACCTCCTGCTTCTTCCTCAGAGTCACTGTGTCAGCCTCAGAAACCCCTGTTACAGGTGTCACCTCGGGCCCCTTAGAGCCTCTTCCTGATTCAAACAGAACAGAATAGTTTTGCTAGGAGTCTTGTTTTCTTTCCCAAAGGGATCCTGTTTTAGCCAGCTGGGGTTGCCATGCCATAACACAATAACACCAGCTGGGAATGGCTTAAACAACAAAATTAATTTCCTCACAGTTCTGGAGGCTGAAGGCCCAAGATCAGATGTCAGGGGGGTTGGGTTCTCGTGAGGTCTCTCTCTTTGGTCTGTAGACAGCCACTTCTCTGCTGTCGCTCACACAGCCTTTCCTCTGTTGGTGCAAGGAGAGAGAGATGGAGATCTTTGGTGTCCCCTCCTCTTCTTTTGAGGACACCAGTCCTATCAGGTCAGGGCCCTACCTTTACAACCTCATTGAAACTTTACCTCCTTAAATGCCCCCATTTGAAATACGGTCACATTTGGAATTAGGGTTCCAACATAGGAATTTGGGACGAGGACACAATTCAATCAATAACAGACCCTTTTCTGGAAAGGTGTGAAGCACGCACATCCTGGAAATTCTGGAAGAATTAAAGGTAGTGTCATCTTCTCCAACCAAAATAATTGCTTCCAGAGAATTGCTTCTTCTTCAAAAAATCAAAATTGGATTTGTATAAAGTTTTCAAATTTTCACGGGTGTGGGGGGTCTTCCTGGGAGAATAGCTAAAAATGGCAGTTTTTAAAGAGTTTGGGAATTCTGTATGATACAGTAATGATGGACATATGTCATCAAAACCCATAGAATGTAGAACACAAAGAATGAACTGTAACATAAATTTTAGCTTATAATATATATTATATATTTATATTTATATAATATATATTATATATGTATATATAATATATATATCTAAAAGACTTTAGTTAATAATGCATCAATATTGGATCATCAATTGTAACAAATAAACCACACTAATAATAATAGTAATAATAGGGGAAACTGTGGGGAGGGGCTCTTGGGAACTCTGTACCTTCTCATTACTTTTTCTATAAACTTGCCATAAAGGTTCTATAAAGGTTCTGTAAACCTTTCAGTAAAACTTCTCTTTAAAAATAAAGCCTATTAATTTAAAAGCAAACAAACAAAAGCATGGGGTTGAATTTCAGCCAGAGTGGAAAATTTTTGTTTTTATTTTGTAGCCACAGGGTACCACGCACACGGCTGCTGATCAGCTGCATACCCTCAACGCTCCCCACCACTCACACACCCAGCACATGACTTCCATCTGCAGGCACCTGATCCTCTCTGCTGGGGCATTTTCTGGCCCATAGTGCGGGGAAGGCCAGAAATACTAGGAACCAGACTTCAGGTAAAGACTCAAAGGTATTGGTAGAGAAATGCCAGCTATGGGCAGGGGGCTCCGTGTTCTCTACACTGTCCCCAAGGGCCCCCAGAGGGATGGAGCCCTCACTGCCCACTGTAGAAACCTGCTTGTGAATGCCCTTTATCGACTCCCTTCCTCTCCTTGGTTTACCTCCCCATGCTTTCCTGATGTTTCCTTAATTCGCTGCCAACTACTGTCCATCACTCTCATCAGTGTCTGGGAGGAAAGCAGACACGGTGTGGATTTCTGCTGGTTGCTCCTGTCTCCTGTAATCTTTTTGATGGAGACCAACAGCATGTGCTTCTTGACTATCTCAGACACATGGCACCCATCCCATGAGCGTCTCTGAGAGGTGGTAACATTGGAGTCCTACCAGATACTAAGTTACTGAATTGGACAGGTTTATAGGCATTTTAGCATGGAGTTATTAAAACCCCTGTTTCTGGGGCACCTGGGTGGCTCAGTCATTAGGCATCTGCCTTCGGCTCAGGTCATGATCCCAGGGTCCTGGGATCGAGCCCCGCATTGGGGTCCCTGCTCCACCGGAGCCTGCTTCTTCCTCTCCCACTCCCCCTGCTTGTGTTCCCTCTCTCACTGGCTGTCTCTCTCCCTGTCAAATAAATAAATAAAATCTTTAAAAAAAATAAAAATAAAATAAAAATCTCTGTTTCGTATGCATGATTAGGTTTACAAAGTAGGAAAAACTGCACTCTCACTTCACGGACTACTCTGGGTTTTTCTGTTTGTTTGTTTTTGTTTTTATTTTCTCTTTCTTTATTTGTCTAAAAAAGGTAAACAAACATTAATTTGCAAAGAGAATGGGGAGCAATGAATCCAAGATGACCTTAAGGACTTTTACAACTCCAACATTCCTTCAGCAAGTCGTCGTCTTTTTTTTTTTTTAGTTGTTGATGTAGTGTTCCATGATTCATTATTTGCATATAACACCCAGTGCACCATGCAATATGTGCCCTCCTTAATACCCGTCACCGGACTATCCCAGTCCCCCACCCCCCTCCCCTCTGAAGCCCTCAATTTGTTTCCCAGAGTCCACAGTCTCTCATGGTTCATTTCCCCTTCTGTTTACCCTGCTTCATTCTTCCCTTCCTTCTCCTACTGATCTTCCTGCTATTTCTTACGTTCCATAAATGAGCGGAACCATATGATAATTGTCTTTCTCTGCTTGACTTATTTCACTTAGCATAATCTCCTCCAGTCCCGTCCATGTTGCTGCAAAATGTTGTGTAATCATTCTTTCTGTTGGCTGAGTAATATTCCATTGTATATATGGACCACCTCTTCTTAATCCAGTCATCTGTTGAAGGGTATCTTGG
>NC_048230.1:89923681-90054328 GCF_002007445.2 Ailuropoda melanoleuca
TTTCAACAATTCCTTGGCGATTTGGGGCCTTTTCTGGTTCCACACAAATTTAAGAGCTGTTTGTTCCAGTTTTTTGAAAAATGTCATTGGCATTTTGATCGGGATGACATTGAAAATGTTTCACGGACTACTTTGGAACCACAGAAAGACACTGCCGTGTAGCATTATACTCCCCGGCAGTATTCTTGCTCACTTTACCGTTGGCATGATCACTCTAAAGCCAGATGTGAAGACCAAATAAATTCATGAAGTAGTCAACAGGACACACGGGAAGGACTTAAAATTTGAGAAATCAATGCTACAAAAATAATCGGGCATACAGATTTGTGTCCAGGATGACAGACTCTTTAAAATGAGGCACCGGGTGATCTAAGGTATCTTTCAACCAGCTTTAGTGAGCTGAGGGATGTGGGCACATAAGACATTGTTGCATTATTTTGCTACTTTGGTTTGTATTTAAGACCCTTAGAAGGACTTTCCCAGAGAGAAGCTCTAGACAGCTGCAGGTCTTCCTCCTCGCTCCAGGCTGGTGTTTACAGGCTCGGACAGGAGGCCACTGGGAGAGGCTCTGGCCATGTGTCCACCTTCCTGCAACATCTTCCCTGGGACAGATCGATGCCACACTGTGGGCTCCTGAGAGGACAGTTCTCTCTAGAGGAGCACCAAACTAGCTATTCTTGGTCTACTTGGTTACTTCATGTGAACAGGTAATACATGAATATGATAAGTTATTCAAACAGGAATAATAAAAGACAGCAGAGCCATTCCCTTCCTCTGTTCCCAGGTTTTCAGTTCTGCTTTCCAGAGACAAGCCTGGTTATAGCTCCTCCTGTATTCCTGCATATATATTTTATGTGTATTTCACGTATGTTTTTCCTGTTTGTTAAAAGTAATCAGTAGTGTGGGAGGCCCCGAGTAATCCTCTCCTTGTGTGGCGGCTGGTGAAGATAGAGGGATGTCACTCCCATGATTAGGTTAAGCCTCCTTACCTAGGAATCTGCCGTAGTGGAGCAGTGGGAGGTGCTCCTGCTGGCCTTGAAGCAGTGGCTGCCATGTGTGGGTGAAGGTGGGACTGAGGCTTGTCCATGGGAGCTGAGGGTCAGCGAGAATCAGATTCTGCCAACAACAGCTTGGAAGAGGAGCCTGAGCCTCAGGTAGGATCCAGAGTCTGATACTTTGATTTCAGTCTGTTGTCAGGAGATCCTGAGCAGAGGACCCAGCCAACTCCTACTCTGACTACTGATCCCTGGAAACTGTGAAATAATAAATTTGTGTTGTTTTAACCTGCTACCTTTTTGGTAATTTATTACACAGTAATCAAAAACTAACACAAATAATGTACTGTGTGTACTGTTTTGTAGCTTTTTTTTTTCAACTTAAATTCCATCTTGGAGATGATTCCAACAATACTTTCTTTAGCAGCTTATGAACAGCTGTTTGTTTGACATTTGATCAGTTGAGTTCTTGCCTAAAGAAGGTTATGTTTCATGAATCAAATTTCAGTAGCAGCAGCATTTGACAATAGTCTTAGGCTGTCAGCCAGGTGATACCAAAGTAATTTGGCCAAAATAATTCCTGATCTTTCTGTTTTTATTGGTTGGTTTATTGGTTTGAAGGTCAAATCTGTGAAGACCCTTAAAGATTAAGATAATTTCCAATGGCACATACTTAATAAATGAATTTGTCCTGTTATGATTTTAATATGCAGATGTATTTTCTTCTCTTAGGAAAGCCACACCAGAGACATTAGGGACGTCTGGAAGACACTGGTGAGTTTTTCACTGACTCAGTTTCCCTTTCCTCTGGCAAGTAGCTAGACCACGTGTCTCAGCCTTCCTTGGGTTCAGTTTGGCTGTGACTTCTGGCCAATGAAAAATGGTGGAAGTGATGTATGCCTTGTTGGGTCTGGCCCACAGAAACCCCACACTGGATCTGCCACACTCTTTCCCTTGTCCCACCTGCCAGCTGGAAACAGAAACATCAAGAGAGAACTTCAGGTTCTGAGGGATGGTGAAACCACAAGCTGGAAGGAGACTGGTCTCAGAATCACCACATGCATGGAAGGCTGCCTCTACTGAAGCATTATGTGAGCGAGAAAGAAACTTCCATTGTGTGAAGCTGCTGAAATTTGGGGGTTCAAATTTCAGAGAGCCTCTCCCAACTGATGGAGGGCTGAAGATTTGCTTTCCAAAAGGATTTTTTTTTTTTTAACCTTGCAAACGAAATCACACCGGGATCTTTTTAAATTGCAGGATGGCCTTATAGAGGTGATGGGATGCTATTTCCTACAAAGTGACTTCAGGGGCACATGGGTTGTGCCAACTGCCAGCACATTCAGGGCCACGCTCCAAGTGGGTGCTCAGCAAAATTTATGCACTGAGCTCCAGGGCTAAAATACACACAGTGATATTTGTGGTTAGATCTCCCAAAAGTTAATTGCACATAAATGCTAAGTCTGTCTTTGTTTTCCTGTCTATGCTGAGTCCACCTTGTTCTCTTAGTTTTTCACCTTATCCTCTTGTTTTTCACCTTATCATTTGAATTTCCCCAGAAGCAATCTTCGAATTCAATGCAAAGCAATCAAAAGAATTCCCTGCTAATTTTATTATTTTTTCCATAGGAACACACTCTTGAGGAAAGTCAATCTACAAGTGGTTCCCATCAAATTCAGAGGAATTAACCTTTTGATCAATGAAACATTTTTAATATCATTTATTTTTTGAGTGGACAATTTGCACTCCACGGGATTCTCAAGGTTTATTCCCACTTTTCTGCTGGACTGTGAGCTCAGGGAGGTCAGGAATCATGGCCTTTCCTGCTTTAGCCCTAGCTCATGAATCAGAGCCTCGTGGTCATAAATACCCACTGAATATAAAAATACTTCAATTACAGGCCCTTTGACCTTTATGGACACATATATCCTAGTTTAGCCCACATGCAGAAGATGACTTCAAGCGATGTGTACTGGAGGTAGTATAGATTCAGTCAAGCATCCTGGTTTGATAAAGTTGAGATTCCAGTTCAATGATTCATCTTTGGTCTAAGGTCACGGAATGAGGATTGGAAGGATAGATCCTGGCTTTAGAATCTGGAAAAATCGATAAACAACCCACAGGGAGGAGAGCAAATCTTGAAGCTTTGGGAAAAGTGGGAAGCATCTTCTTAAGAGCAAGAAATACTTGCTTGAAAAGCAAGGGAGATTACAAATATTGCCTGAGATCAGTTTCTCTGAAAATTTGCTATTGGCAGCTACGAGAATTCACTTGACTGGACAATCCTGTGAAAGCGAAGAATGAATTCCAGGAATAAGCCTAGGGAATCTGAGATCACTTTTCCTTGCCTCCTTTTAAGAAAAGATTCAACAAATTCGATTGGCTTGGCAGGAAAGAAGAGAGGGAAAGAGAAATGGCACCCTTCCTTTGGGAAGTTGCCACAGCAACACTATGGTTGCTCATGGTTGTGACAGCTAAGAACTTGAGCCCTTGGGGTGGTGTGCACAACCACCTACAAAACCCAAGTGGGGTGGGCTTTTGGATTAATTATATTTTGATGAAGATACATGTTACAGACTTCAGGAGAAAGAGAATGGGGGGGCAATGTAGTACAAAATCACAAACAATATTGGGATGAAGGAAGGAGCATAGAACTACATTCAAGGACACCCATGCTTTTGGTTGAGTTCTATCTCTACTGAACCATGTGTCACTTCCCTACAGGCAAAAATAAGGAATGGGATGAGCTGAAGGTTTCCTTCCCACCTACGACTCTTTTATCCTAGTGAATCTGGAGGTATAGTTGACAGCCCAAAGAAATCTTCATTTTTCCAAAGACCAGAGTCAAAGTTCTTTGTTACAGTGCTCTAAATTGAAAAGTAAGATAGTCCAGTCTTCTCATGAAAGACCCTTGTGCACATTTCCATAATCAGAAACTCACTCCTGGGACCAAGTTGTGCTCCCCCATTTTGCTTTGCATATTTGACAATGGCTTTGGCTCTAGATCCCCATTAATTTCTCTTGAAAAAGGAGACTGTGCTGTTTCATTTCAAGACATTACAGGATGGCAGGGATTCCAACTGGGAATAGATGTGAGCAACAGAGGCACAAGTACCTAAGAAAGTCAATTACAAAGAAGTACCATTGTTGAAGCTGAGGAATGGAAAGTGCATGGGGGAGGGGCACCTGAGTGGCTCAGTGGGTTAAGCGCCTGCCTTTCACTCAGGTCATGATCCCAGGGTCCTGGGATAGAGTCCCACATTGGGCTCCTTGCTCAGCGGGGAGCCTGCTCCTCCCTCTTCCTGCCTCTCCCCCTGCTTGTGCTCTCTGTCTCTCTGACAATTAAACAAAATCTAAAAAAAAAAAAAAAAAAGAAAGAAAGAAAGAAAGAAAGAAAAAGAAAAAGAAAAGAAAGTGCATGGGGGGAGGGGGTGAACTTTGCAGAAGGAAATAGACAATTTGGGCAAGCCTGTGTGATTTGTTTCTATTGCTCCTTTTGGGCAACTGCCATTGGCTGAATTTCCAACTGTTTCCTTCTGTTGTTTCTATATATGGACAGCATATAATGACTTTTGCTGTTTTCAAGATAGAAAAGCATAGTGAAAAGGGTCAAGTGTTTACAAAAAAGAAATAAAGCAAAATAAGTAAGAGTTACATTAGAACTTCTGGTTCCTATCTCAGGCTGATTATTAGTGTGTGTGCAAGTGCCTGCCTATGGAAGAAAATAGGTGTTCATTAGATGTCTGTTGAAGCTTAGTTCAATATATCTGTTTATTAAATATTAATCTTCTAAATATTCTCTAGCATAAAAGAGCATTTTCTTTTTGATAGGAAAATTCTTTAATGAATGATCACAATCATATTTCTCCCTCTTAAATTCCGAGTTTAAAAAAAAATGTCAAACGTCAGATAACACGAGTTCGAATTTTAATGGCCTTCACATCATGAATACAACTACAATAAAAAATAAGCTTATCACTACATCTCAATTTACTTACAAAAGATCCCAGCTGTCGCCCAGTGCCAAAATGGGTAAAGACGGTTTGGTTCACAGGACTGGATCTCCGGCTATTGAAAAAGCATTTATAGGCATTCTTAGCAAGAAGAATCAGCCTAGTGAATAATACAATTATGAGCTATGGTTCAGATATTCAAGTGCAAGTGTCCAGAAGGTGATGTAGCAGCTAATCTCTGAGGGTATTTTTGAAAATAATGACATTTAACCTATTAGAGCAATTGTTCTCATAGAAAGCATGAACTGCTGTAATGAATAATAAAATCCAGCATAAAAATTACATCCTGCTGGTAGAAATCATGAAACTGAACACAATTGGTCTTGCTATATGAAGTCCCCAAATGGGGAAAAAAATCAATGCATTTAAAAGTACTTAGGGAACTTATTTGAAGAGGTAATATACTAGTGCACCGCTGTTTCTTCTGTTCATTTCTAGACAATATACTTGCCAAATTCACTAAGAATAATTTTAATGATTATTCAAAGCATAACATGAAGGACAGCAGTTAATCTGATTACAGTGATGACATTTCTAATGTATTTATTTGGAGTAGCGATTGCTGAATTGCACTGTTATTAGCAAGCTTACCCTGTTTACTGGAATGTTGATACATATTTAAAAATCTGTCTTTGAATAATGCAGCCTGAGCATGTGGACAATAGAAAGGGTCTTCTGCTTTCCTAGCCTCCTTTATATATTATCTGATCTGTCTGCCTTGATTTGGAATGGGCCCCCGGGCTTTGCTATTGTTGATGCCTCTGCTCTCCCCCACCTCCCTGGTTTGGCCTCACTGGGCCCTGATGTCTGATACACTCATGACATCTTGGAGGAATGCAGCTGAGAATTAATTGTCCCTCTCCTTGCTTTTTAAACGTCCTCATGAACTCTCCTCTTTTTGCCTAGTTAGGAACCATTTCTCATGCTTGCTTAGTTGACTGACCAACCTTAAAATTAGTGCATCTGTAATTTGTGAGTAGGATCAGTCACCTAAGACATTCAGTTCCTGGCACTATCAGCCCCACTGAGACAAGCTAGCACACAGACCCTCCTAACCTGAGGCTTTTTCCAAAGTAGTATTCTCTGATTTATACCCAATCCCCATTCCAGGTCCGATCCCTTCTGCAACTGGAAACTCAAACTACATTCCTCCTTTTCATTCTGCACTTCCAGAGTCTTCAGGAGAACTTGAAAATTTTAATCCTCAGATGTAAGAATGGGATTGGTGTATATTTTTAAAAGAGGGGGGTGGAGGTCCAAAAGGAAAAAAAAGAGATATAATCCAAGCCATTAGGTATTGGCAGCCTCTCCTATATAAAAGCCTTTTGTTTATAAGAGAGCTGAGTGAACTTGAAGATTTGGACAGACCTGTAGCTAAAGCATCCTTTGGATGCCATTGAATTGATGGGCTGATAGTTGTGTCAATCAGTTGATGTCTGTAGAGTTCCAGCTACATTCCAAGCTGTGGATACCAGGGCAGCTAGGACAGGTGATATCTATTCATGCTCCCATGTAGCTTTCTGATGTACCATTGACTCCTACTGGGGTTTTTACCCTGAGGATTCACAGGTCAGTAACCATCTGGTATTGCATGAAGTTTGCATGTGAGCGCAGGATGACAGTTTGCAGTGAGCATTGTACTGCCTGTAATGATGCTTATTGAAATGCTTCTAGTCTGATTGGTATAAAAATGACTAGACTTGGCCATAAGTAATAGAACCTGGGAACAGGGCTCCTGTGGAAGTGAGTGGCCCCTGGAAACTCTGAGTAGACCAAGGTGGGGATGGCAGTAGGGCAGCAGGGCTTGGGCAGTGCCTGTCCATTGCCCTGGGGCAGACCTGCATGGTGGGAGCTACAGCACAAGCAGGCAGGTGGCCTTGTTGTCAGGACCTGAGGCTCCAGGTCATGCCATGCCAGATATGCAGGCTAAGGTGCAACTACCTTAACTACAAAAATGACCAGGAGGTGGGACCTAATGACCACCAATTTAATAAGAAAGAGTTTGATGAGCTTTCCTGTGTTATATCATGCAGACAAAAGCTGTCTATATATGGACCTTTTCTATCATTCTCACTGTAGAATTCCCAGCACCTGCTAACTGCTTGAGCTGGAGCAGGTGCTCGGGAGTATCTGTCACTCAGCTAGTGACAGTGAGTTAAACCAAAGGTCACACTAACGATTCTAAAGTCAGTAAAAAATTATTAGAATGACTTGATTAGCTATAATTATATTACCTGGTAAGAAATTTTATTATAATATACATATAATATATATTATGAGATACATAAGATAAATATATACATAAATCTAACGTATTTAGAAGTTTTAAAAGATTTTTATGTTGATTTGTATATTAATATTTTCTATTATATTATGTTAGTCACCATACAGTACATCCCCAGTTTTTGATGTAAAGTTCCATGCTTCATTACTTGCGTATAACACCCAGCGCACCATGCAGTACGTGCCCTCCTAAATACCCGTCACCAGCCTATCCCATTTCCCCCCCCCAAAGCCCTCAGTTTGTTTCCCAGAGTCCATAGTCTCTCATGGTTCATTCCCCCTTCTGTTTACCCCCCTTTCTTTTTCTCTTTCTTTTCCTACCAATCTTCCTACTTCTTATGTTCCATAAATGAGTGAAACCAAATGATAATTGTCTTTCTCTGCTTGACTTTCAATAGATGACTGGATTAAGATGTGGTCCATATATACAGTGGAATATTACTCAGCCATCAAAAAGAACAATTTGTCAACATTTGCTGCAACATGGATTGGACTGGAGGCGATAATGCTAAGCGAAATAAGTCAAGCAGATTTGTATATTAATTTATATTACTTACCAGTTCTCAAAATTGTTAAATCTTCTGAATATTATCTTCTGTCTATATATGGATTTTTCAGGAACATATAACTTTGGCTTCTAGTGAATTTTCAAGTGGTTCTAATATTGGCAAAGCTCAGCACAAGGTACAGATGGAAGCTGCCATTACATACGTCTAGATATTTGAAACTTATGCATCAAGCTTTTGATAAGTGTTTATCCTCCCACCTTGAAAAATATTCCTTTGTAAAATGACCTGGAAGACCATGTTTGCATTCAGGATTCTTGAGGCTCCTCTGAGTTCCCATCAGCATGTGGTGATACAGTCCTCAAAACATGGCCATCTGTCCTCTTTCTGCCTCTACCTCCCTCCTTCACTGTGAAATGCCTGGACATGAACATGGAGACCCATACATACTCACCTGCAGGCTCAAGGCTGTATGGACTGTGAATTCTGGGTCCTTGGTTATTCCCACCATGGTCCAGGGGAGAAGGCTCCAGGTAGGCATGTCCCTAAGACCCCATGCTTCCCCAAACTGCTCCCAACCAAAGATGAGCACTGGGGGGCACTAATTCAGGCTCATTTCTGTGAAATGTGGGACTCCTTTAAGGGATAACTTTGGCTCAAGGACTCCTTGTGGGCCTGGTTACAATTTCCTGAGAACTGCACTACAGTCTGGGACTTTCCTCACCAGCCCTCTTACCTCCCTCTCTTCATCAAAGATCAGGTCTGTATTGTGGTCTGAATGCTCTCCTCACCTCCTGGGCTGCCTGCCCTTTTTCCTTCACAGGTGTTCTCCCCAAGTCTCCTACATATCTAATCTCATCTTGGTATCTGTTTCGTGGAGGACTTGAACAAATAAAGCCCATAGTTATCATGAAACTATATTTCTGGATTTTCTGGGATGGCTTAAATTATAAGTATTTCGTCACATTATCCTTTTTAAAAATTCATCCATAGGTTACCTTATCTGGATCCATGGATTTTATTTTTAACTTTTTGTTTTGAAATAATAATAAAGTCACAGGCAAAAATAAAGTCACTATTGCAAAAATAGTCCCGTGTACACCTTACCCTGTTTCCTCCAATGGTGGCACCTTATACAGCTTTAGTGCAATATCAGTCCATGGATCCTACTACATGCTGATGACTCCCCCATTTTATTTCTAGCTCAAAAAGTCTCCTCTCCCCTGAGCTCTAGATGCATCTATTCCTATCTGCTCAGCATTTCCATCTGGTTGTCAGTCATTTCACATGTCACATGTCCACATAGAACCCTTGGTCCCTGGCTTCCCTAATTCAAACAAGTCCTCTTCATTTTAGTAAATGGCACTGCCAGCCACGAAGTTGCCAGTATCAGCAAAAATCTTCTGATGTATTTGCTTACTTGTTCATTGTTGGCCTATTCCCATGGGCATGTGACATACAGGAACCTCATCTGTCTTGTCCACTGTAGAATTTCCAGTACCTCCTACAATACCTGGGCTAGAGCAGGTGCTCAGCAATATTTATTAAATGAAATATTACGCAGGGGCTCCTGGCTGTCTCCGTTGTTTGAGTGTCCAACTCTTGGTTTCAGCTCAGGTCATGATCTCAGGGTCCTGAGATCAAGTCCTGTGGCAGGTTCCCTGCTCAGTGGGGAGTCTGTTTGAGATTCTCTCTCTCCCTCTGTCCATCGCCCTGCTTGCACACTCTCTTTCTCTCTCTCTCTCTAAAATAAATAAATAAATCCTAAAAAAAGAAATATTATTCACTTAACAGATGCTTATTTGTTAAATAGATAATTTTTGGCAGAGAGAATATGGCAATGTTATGGTTTAAGATGACACCATCCTCAGGATTTGGTTTTCGGAGTCATGGTTTACACGCTTATGGGATGGGTGGCTAGAAAGGAATAATGTGTATCTCACAAACTGAGAAGAAATATATTGATCTGGTTAAGAAAGCTTCAACCTGGGAGTTTGGTAAAGACAAAGATAAAACGAAAACCCGCTAGCCTCCCTTCTTCCCTCCCCTCCCTCTGTTGATTGCCCAGAGTCCATTTTCAAGTTTGAAGAGAGTACATTGGACTTGTTCTTACTTTTGCATGTTTGACTGACAATATCTTTCTTTGACTTCACATAGGAAAGAAAACGAAACTGAACACACCTTGTTCTTCAGCATTTTGTAGATACCAGTCATTGTCCTCGGGCACCTAGTGTGGTAGTGAAGCGAGGTCAGCTGATGTGCTTTCCCCTTTTGATCCCTGTCTGGATGTTGGAAGAATATAGCAAAATGGATAATGTTCATGGGTTCTGGAAATAGGCAGTTTGGACTCCAGTTTCGACTTATGACCTCGGACAAGTTACTTCATTTCTGTGAGCTTTACTCATCTCGTCTGAAAATGTGGATTACAATACCTACTTTGTGCAGTCACCATGAGAATCAAATGAAAGACAAGTGCCTTAGACTAGTGCCTGGCATATAGCATATGCTCAAGAAATAGCAATGCTTTACTTGCCCTTGTAATTGAAAACACTTGCCAGGAAGAGGCCAGATATCTGTTACTTTTGTTGATCTTTGCCTGACATACAACCTGACTACTCAGATTTTGGTCTTGTTTATTTTTACCTCTGTTTCCCAGTATATAGAATTCCCTGCTTCAAGCATGAGCCTGCATCAGGTTCGTATTGTTCAAGGGGCTGATTTTAGGCCTCTCAGAAGCTGAAGTCCCAGCTGCTGTTGCCTTCTTCAGGACAGCAGCCCAGAAAGCTGGAGGCCCCAGCTCTATATGTGCTGTTTTGTGTTTTTGTTATATTTCTTGTTTTCAGAGATGAATAATCACTGCTTGTCTCTTCATATCTTGTGCATCACTGCCCTGTGTTTGGAGAAGTGGGGCTTATTGAACTCAGTACTTACCTTGACCAGAAGATTCACTTGCCTTATCAACCTCATTTTGCCTCCATCACCTGTTCTCAGCCAGTTTCTTGGCTACTCTAGGCTCCTCCTGCACCAGGAACGTGTGCAGGCTTTATTCTCCATCTCAAATGCTCTTACCTGCCCCACCCCCAAAGCATCGCTTCATCTGGTTGATTCTTACCATCTTCAGATCTCAGCACCACTTACTCCTGCAGGGGACCTGGTCAGCACTCAGACCAGATTCCCTCAAGCCCTTCCACCACAGTGTCTGTGTGTTTCTAACCAGCCCTTCCACATTGGTTCATGCCAATGACTCTTAGAGAATGGTTATCAGGTTACTGGAGCCACTTTTTCCCCAGAGAATCAGAGTGCCTGGGAGTTTGTAGCCCTTAGGCAGTGACCAATAGATGTGTATGACAGCTCAGCCCCTTTCCATGAGCAACACAAACTCTCAGCCACACCTTACACTCCAGAGTCTCCTGCAGGATCAGGCCGAAAGCACCCTCTGTAAGACTTTGCCCTACATAGCCTGCTGTGGGGCTCCCCTTTGCCTCCCTGTCCTGCTTCTCACACCTTGCTGATTTCTCCTGGGACCACTTCCCTAAAAAATTTTTTCACAACCAGTGATTATTCGTGTGTTTGTGTGCTAGTTTATTTCCATCTTTTTTTCCCCCTAAACTTTAAGACCCAGGACAGGAATCAGTATTTGAACAATGTGTATGGTACCTGACCTTCAGTTACTACATATTTAATGAATAAATCAACAAAGAAGCCACAGAGAGTGAATAAAGTCATAAATGCATGTATGCAATTGGCCTGCATCCGACTTTTGGAGTCCAGTCCCCTCCTCCCAAAGCCTCCAACCCATAAGCCTTATTTAAAGATATAAATGCACTTCAATATCAAGGTGACATCACATATACTCAAGCTTCCCTCTCTTGGTTTATTATAAAGCTGGGTGAACACTTCAATGCATTTAATTCACCATTACTTACTTGTTCTTTATTACTTCCATATGCACTGTGTGAGTTTGTGCATGTAAATTTATATAAATTCTTATGATTCAGGTCCATAAAATATCCTTTATAAGAGGGACTATAATGGCTGACCCAGATGCACAAGAGGAGATGTTTCATTTCCCAAGAAAAGCCTTCTGTGTGCCCCACCACCTCCCTGCTCCATGAGGTTTACCCGTGGGACCTAATGGTTCTAAAAATTGGAGCAGCTGTTTGGCTCATAATTTATTGACCTACTGTGTGCATAACAAGTGGTCTTAACTATAACCAGCTGGGGTTGTTTTTGTCAAAACCAGATTTCGAATCCTTTGAAAACTTATTGGAAGCTTCTAGGATGTTTTGCTGGTATACGATCATGTCTGTCTGTCTGAATATGAAAAGAGACGTACAGAGAGGTACATGGAGAGGAACTCAGGCAAGTAGATTTCATATTCTTTATTAATCACAGGCATACATATTTTCTCCTTTAGCAATTTCAGGCTGGCATATCTAACACTTGTCTGAAAAGGAAAAAGTTGCCATTTGTGTCAAACCCCAATTGCAAGGTCAAAAGCAGCCTGCACCTACAAAAGATTATATTTACAAGAGGAAAAGCTATCAAAAACTGGGTTAGGAAGAATGTGTTAGCTCTATTGTGCAACTACAATTAGCACATACTTTATACCATTTAAAAATAAGTATTAAGTGGTTTCAATCAAATCATTAATTTGGAAAGATCAGCATTTGGGGAAAGTGACAGTGCTCTCTCCACAGTCCTTCTGAAGTCTATAAACATGGGTGGCTCAGTTGGTTAAGCGTCTGCCTTTGGCTCAGGTCATAATCTCAGGGCCCTGGGATGGAGCCTCATGTCAGACTCTCTGCTCAGCGGGGAGTCCACTTTTCCCTCTACTTCTGTGCTCTCTCTCTCTCTCTCTCTCAAATAAATACAATATTTTTAAAAAAAGAGTGATTACTAACTTTGGTGGGGGCTTATGGGCTTCCTGGAAATCTAATGAAAGCTATGAACACTCCCCAGAAAACCCCCCACAATTTTGCATACAATTCCCGGGGGCTCACTGACCATCTGAAAGTCATGCATGAGTCTCACATAAAGAACACCTTCTCTAAAGGAACCATAACATGTAAACCTGAATTAAAGGAAATTATGGAATGTGAACTCGTTAAAAGAACGGACTCATTCCATATTCTCGTTTTCTAGATGTGGGCAGAGATCTGGAGAGGGTATGAAAGTCACATAACAAAATGGTGACTATGGACTCTGGGAAACAAACTGAGGGCTTCAGAGGAGAGGGGGGTGGGGGAATGGGATAGGCTGGTGATGAGTATTAAGGAGGGCACGTATTGCATGGTGCACTGGGTGTTATACGCAAGTAATGAATCATGGAACTTTACATCAAAAACTAGGGATGTACTGTATGGTGACTAACATAATATAATAAAAAATATTATTAAAAAATGGTGACAGAGTTATTAATTTAATGCTATTTAAAGTTCACTTCCTTAGAAGCAGACCTTGGAACAATGATTGGTGGGAAAGTGATTTATTAAGGAGGTGTTCCCAGGGTAGAGAGACAGGACAGAGAAAAGGAGCAGGTCAGGCAGGGGTGCCTCGCAGGCAAACACCTGCCAGGGAGGGGGTCCCACGGGGAGCACCGGAGTGTAAGTCATGCCCAAGGAATGGATCAGCTTTCATACCTGCACACCCTCTTCATGGGTTGGAAGAGAGGAGGAAATGAACTTCCAGGAACCAGTAGGCCAAGGGCAGTTCTCCAAAAAAGAAACTGCAGATGTCAGGTGGGGACAGAGCTCAGAAACAGTAAAAGGGGATTTCAAACCCTGCCAGGTGGAAGGTAGCTAATGTGACAGCCAAGACTTCTTGTCCCCATGCTGCTGCTCCACCCTGCAAAAGAGGCAGGACCTCTTGGTAAGTGACTTGATGCTCACTCTCCCAAGATTAAAGATTAATGGATGCATAATATTCATTTTAAATTTTAGTCCGAAGCATAATGAAGGTTCCCAGACCTTTAAATGTAAGCCTTGTGCAGAGTGGCACCAACGACAAGAACTACCATACAGGCATCTTCCTTTTGGAGGCTCCATGATGCATGGCCTCTGGGGATCCTATTCTGTCCCACCGTATAAAGGCACCATAAACTCTGCCCCCAATAGCACCCCCACCTCCAACCTAATGTGCATACGTAAGGTTGCATCAAACAAGGGCCAGATAGGTTTGTTTGTTTCTTCAGGAACTTTATTTTGTGGGATTGAAAATCCCTTTTTCCTCCTGAGCAACATAATTGCATTGCAGGAGAGACTGTCCACATGTGCTTCGTAGTCTTGAAAATTCTCCCCACCGGCCAACAGAAACGAGCTTGACTTTATTTATGTAACAAAATCCTGATGATGGAAGCCATACCTTGCAGTCCCTGCTCTGAGTCTACAAAATGCCAGGAAACAAGATCAACAGCCCAATAGAAATCTAGGTAATAGAAATGAAAGCAGTTGGGAGATGGAACAGATGGACAGATGATGGCTGGACCATACATGAGAATAGAAATTGAATCCACATTGTGCAGCAACCAGTCCAGGAAACCAAAACCACCATCTCTGTAGCAACTGGCCCCAAACAGCCAGGACCTAATCAGTAACTGAGAACTTCCCTAATTTATATCCCTGCATCCAACTTGGGACCAACCAGAGAAAGCCAAATATGCACCCCTAAGCAGTCCCGTAGGGCGCTGCCTGCTAGTTCGCCTGCTCCAGCTTCCCCAGGCCAACAGCCTGCAATCAGGGCACACCGGACCTGAAGCCTTCCCTTTTTCCCACTACAAACCTTTCCAACTTCTCTGCCTGCCTTTGACTCTCTGCCAAACACAAAAAAATTGTGGCCAGTTCCTTTGCTCTAGCAAGCTCTGAATAAATAGCCTTTACTTGTTTTCATTTGGGTAGTCCTTGTTTATTTCCACACAGCTCATGGGAAAATATAAAAGACCAATAAATTTGGGGGTGAGGGGAGCTTAACTATAATTTTAAAAGAAAAGCAAATTAAAACAACCATGAAATGCTTTTTTTTTTCTTGATTTGAGGGCAGTTTGAAAGCATTAAGCAGAAGACAAAAATGTAGATGCCCTTAAACCTAGTCATTCTAATTCCAGCAATTCATTTTGCAGAAATTATCTCATAAATACACAAAGTTATGTACAAAGATGTCCCGTGTTTAAATATTTGTACAAAATAAATGTCTGAAAGGGGACTGGATAGAGTGTGGGACATCCATCCATGCGGTGGAATTCTGTGAGACAACGCACCGAATAAAATGTTGGGGATGGCTAGATGGTGGAGCGAGAATAGCAAAGCAACGTGGGTGTGTGCCTGGGGACATGTCTCTGGCTGTTTCACACGACGCTGATAATGGTGCATCCCAGAAGTGGGGCTGGAGGACGGGAGAGGGGCTTTCACTTTATACATTTCTCGTTGTTCGTGGTTTTGTGATGATCATATATTACCTTGGTAATGAAAAAATTAAAATAAAAAGAATCCGCTGGGAAATGCGGTGGTTCGCGTGCAATGTGGTCCTGAGAACGTTATTCACTCTATCACCTATTTTCTCACTTCTCCGCATATTGTGGCTGAGTTATGCAGAACAAAGCATGGGCATTGATTACAGCTTTGATTCCTGGAACAATAGCAGAGATAATGAGGAGCCCACTCCATTGACAATGCCCAGCACACCTTGCCGGCAGCAAGACAAATGCTGGTGCAGGTGCTGGAACAATCACATCTCATTTATCTGCCGTTGCCCAGGAAGGAGCCCAGCTACGCTGGTGAATTTTCCAAAATAATAGAAGTTTACCTTCTGTTTAAAGTGCTAACTTCTTTTTCTAATTTACTCATTTTTTGATGGAAATCTTTCTTAAGTAGATTTCGCAACCCTTACCTTCTCCTTGAGAGTCTGGTGATCATCATATAACCAGTTCCTGACATTTTGGGACATGGTCCTACTGTTGAGCCCTGAGCTGTGACATTTCAGCCCCTGATCTGAGAGAGACCCAAGTGGATGGGGAAGCTTCTTTTACTTTGAATCCTTACCAATCCCTGTGATTTTTAATTCTTTTCTGATTTGAACATTTCTGCTGCTTCTCTCACTTTCAGCTGTCTTTCAAACATAATATACGTGTTGGATCCTGCTCTGTCTGGGGGAGCCCCTAGCTATTGTTTGTACCTCATTTCTTTTGATGCTCCTTCCCAGAGTAGAGCCAGAATAAAGATGTGGGTGAACATGGTCCCTGGGAGGTGATCCCAGGATGTGGAGTGAGGGTGGGTAGAAGGAGGGAGGAAATGGAAGGTGGTCAGCAAAGGGGGTGTTAATGAGCAGGTTACCGTTTGGGTGACAGGAACTCATAATTGGGGACCCTCTGAGACACAGCAGGGACACACCTCATTACTGTGTTACTGAGGTGTGCAGAAGTTGGACTATTTATTCACCATCTCCCCTGATTGAGGATTGCTGGAGAAATTGAGGGGAGTCACATCTTTAGCACTTCGGTCTGCATGTTGGCTCCACCAGTCAACACCTTCAGGCAGAAAGACACAAGAACTGGCCAAGATGTTAGAGCAGAGTTCCAAGAGGCAGCTATACTCTTACACAAGCCATGAAGTCAGCAATACTACCCCATTTTACAGACTGGGGAAATGAGGCTATGAGGTTAGACTCTCTGTCCACGGTCACACAATTAGCCAATGACGGAGCTAAGATCCTCACCTTGGTTGAACTGGCCCCAAAATCTCCTTCTGCTGTCACAAATGGCTGCTGTGCATCCAGGGGCCTCTGGGGACCCTTCTAAACTGTCACCTTCTGAAAAATCAGCTGACCCAGATTATTAGGCCTGAGAAGGTTCGACTCTGCCCTGTTTCCTGATGTATACTGGTGCCTAGAACAGCACATGGCATGTGACATGCACTCATGAATGAATGAATGAATGAATGAATGAAACTAAACACTGCAATGTCTTCAGGGGCCTAAGTGTAGGTATTGATGGGGCCAGGAGCATTATAGTTCATTGCTTAAAGGTGTAGCTGCTTACTCCTAGGTGCATAGTTTCCATGTGTGTTCCCATTCATTCATTTATTCAACTAAAATTTACTATCTGTCTTATACAAGGCACCATGCTAAATTTTCAGTCGAGAGAAAAATATCCATAAGCCTACCTCCATGGAGTTCACAGTCTAGAGAAGGGGACAGGCATTAATCAAAAGAATCATATAAATCACATCTGAAAAATCCTCCTGTTTGCCTTTCAATTTACAGAAAAAATAAGGACGGTGGAACATGTTAGACATGCACAGAGAACTCTCAGCAAAATCCAGACTTTTCGAAATTCTGTAGGACAAACAATCCACTTGAACAAATAAATTGCAAAGGGAGAAATTAAGGAGGTAGAAAGGAGCACCTACTAATTAAAAGAGACTTAAAAGACATATCAACTAATCCCACAATGGCACTCCTATTTAGATGCTGATTCATAAAGATAATTTATCTTTATAATTCACAAAGATCCTATTTATTCATTTGACACAGAGAGAGAGACAGAGAGAAAGAGCACAAGCAGGGGGAGGGGCAGAGTGAGAGGGAGAAGCAGACTCCCCATTGAGCAGGGAGCCCAATGTGGGGCTCTAGCCCAGGACCCTGAGATCATGACCTGAGCCGAAGGCAGACACCTGACTGAGCCATCCAGGCACCCCTAGGTGCTGATTCAAACAAATAAAACTTAGGTAAGACAGCTAGACACTTGGAACTGACTGGATCTTTGCGTTCTAATTTTCAATATGATAGTATTACAGTTGTGTTTAGAAAAAAAGGCTTTATTGTTAAGAGATACATACTGCAATCTTCATAGATGAAATGACAGGCTGTCTTGGATTGGCTTCAAAAGAGAGGAAGTGGACAGGGGCTTCAGATAAACTAGGCTGCACATAAGTTGACAAAATGCTGAAACTGGAAACGACAGTTCATGATACTGTGCTGTCTACTTTTGTGTGTTTGCAATTTGTCACAATAAAAAGTTTATAGAAAAGATCACATAAATATTTTGTTACAAATGGAGACACATGTTATGAGGACCAAGGACTGGGGACCATGAGGAACTGGAGACCATGAGGAACTGGAGACCATGAGGAACTGGTGAGCCTGATAAACGGGGAGCCCAAGGAAGGTTTCCCTGGCAAGAAAGGGTGTTTACTATTCTGTATTGCTTCTATTTACTTACAAATACTGTGTTTGGAAATACATTATGAAAGCCATTTTCCTTTTCTTTTATCTTTTCTTTTCTTTCTTTTTTTTTTTCGGTAGAGAAACTCTTCAGAGTATATAATACTAAGCAGGTATATTTTTCTTCTTCCTTCTGTATTTGTTAAAGTGCTTGTTTTCTTTCCTAACTTGAAATTTGTTGGTTTGAGGGGGAAACAGAAGTAGATCCAAGGACGTCATTATCCTAATAAAACCTCAGTGTCTGAATACCCATCCCATCATTAAACAATTACTGAGAATGCTCGCTTCTGCAGCACATATACTAAAATTGGAACGACACAGAGAAGACTAGCATGGTCCTTGTGTAAGGATGACACGGAAATTCGGGAAGCATCCCGTCTTTGTGTCTGTGTGAGAAGATGGTTGTTGGCTGCACTTCTTGTGGTAACCATTACAAGTATGTGGAAATCAAACCATCATCCTGTACACCTTCAACTTACACAGTGAAACTGGAAAAAGAGCAATTACTGAGATACCCTGTGGAAAGAGGACTGACGGGTTTTTTTTAAAGGTTTTATTTATTCATGAGAAAGAGAGAGAGACAGGAGCAGAGGGAGAAGGACAGGCAGACTCGGTACTGAGCGAGGAGCCCAACATGGGGCTCGATTCCAGGACCCTAAGATCATGACCTGAGCCGAAACCAAGAGTCAGATCTTAACTGACTGAGCCAGCCAGGCGTCCCAAGAGGGCTAAGGGAATTTTAAATTAAGGCCATACATTCTTTGAGGCTCCTCCCATCTAGAGATGTAGACCGTTTCCCCTCCTCTTGTGTCTGGGTCGGCTTATGACTGCTTCAACCTAAAGAATGCGGTGAAAATGGCAAGGTATGACCTCTGAGGCCAGAGAAGCCCAGGAAGCTTCACCTCTTTCTCTTGGGACATTCACTGTGGGAGCCTTAGCTGCCATATATAAAGAGTCTGATCAACTGAGGCTGCTGTGCTGGGAGGAAGCCCTGGCTATGTGGGGAGGTCACATGTTGGTTCTCTGATTGTCAGTCCCAGCTTATGTTCCAGCCTAGATAGCATCAACTACCAAACCTGTGAGTAAGAGGTTTCTAAATGACTCCAGACCCCGACTGTTAAGTCACCCTCAGCCATAAGTCTGCATAGCTTCATTCCCCCCACATCGTGGAGCAGAGACAAACCATAGTCACCACACCTTCCCTGAGCAAAATAAAATTGTTATTGTGTACAACTAAGTTTGGGGATGGTTTGTTATACAGTGGTAGCAACTGGAACAGAGGGCTAGCCAGAAGGCTGGTAGCTAGGCTGGTAGCTAAGCAGGTATTTTTAGAAGGCATTTAGTAAGGACTTTGGTGCTTACAACATCTGTGGAAGAGGTGGAGGTAAGGAAGTCAGGGGCCACTGCTGGACCACACCATTGCAGCAGCAGGTCATGAGACTGTGTTTGCTCCTGCCCTCACAAATGCCACCAGCACAGCCCCCTTCAAAACACATCACTGCAAACACGGAGGTAACAAGTTGCCTGTCAGCCACATCTCTACAGAAATGTGGCCTCCACATCCCTTCCACCATCCAAATTTTGTATGAATAAATATCACTGGAAAAAACTGAATCCAGGACCCTAGCTGCAAGAGAGCCTGGAAAGGTTAGGGAGTCTAGTTTTTTAGATTTCTGGCTTCCACAGTACAGTGGGAGGTGGGACATAGAATTAGATGTAAGTCAAAAACCTTAGCCTTGGGGGTTCTTTCTCCTCTTGGAGGTGGAAGGAGAACCGAGATGCATTCAGGTTTTCCATTTTGATATTTATGACTGTAAACCATTTGTTCTAAATACCATTTAGAAAATAATCAAATTTTTCATTTTACAGAAGAGGCAGGGCAAAGCAAGGCAAGGAGCATAAATGATCTGCATTGTGAGAACACATAAACAGAACCAGGACTGTGTGAAATGGTGGGCTCAGGAAAGGAGCCCTGGGTCCCCTGCTGAGAGGAGGAGTCAACATTGGAGAGGGGCAGAGAAGGGCTGGCCTCCATTTACACCATCACAACTGTGAGGTCAGTCACCTTACTGAATTAGGCAATCCAGATAGAACTAGAGATAACCAGTACTTGGTATTTCCTTACATCTTGGTTGTCTTGCCTTCTCTCCGAAACTCAATTCCCTTACCAATAAAATGAGGGACAATAGCTTATAGACTCTTACTATATTATAGGAAATCATATGTGAAACTACCTAACAGATCACCCTCTGTCCTTTCTGACAGGGGCCCTTTCCTTCCCGACATGAGGCAGTAAATGGTTGAGATTTCAAAATTTGTGTTGCAAATGAGACGTCTGACATAAAGAGTTTGTCTTGTAATCTTATGTATTTCTCTGCTTCTTGAACACAAATAGTAGCATTGCAATGTCTTTTCTTTTTTCAATCCTGCCCATGCTTTTTCCTCCAGAAATACCAACATGAGTTTGCAGAAGCTCTCCTTTGAAGAAAGTATCATGGAGCTGGATACACATAAGTGAATCAGTAACTTTCACTTTGCTGCTCTAGTAGTGTATCTGAGGACCCAGATAATTTTCTCCAAAACATTTCTAACCTCACAGCAGCTGGTGTTCGTTATAACCCCATTACACACCTGGGTGGGTCTGCTTGAGACTCTTCTATCTTCAACTACCTAATGAGCCACTGTGATTAAGAGGGCACCTTCAGCTGGCCCTACAACTCACCATGGTGGTAAGCAATATTTAGTCAAGTTGTTCTCATCACCACCTTGCAACAAGCTCTTACAAAAACATGAGGACTCTTAAGCGGCTGTTGACTTGAACGTGATAATAATGTGGCTTTTGGTGAGAACACATCAGTACCCCTTATGCTGGTCTAAAAGTTGATAATGATGTTCTATTTGTGCAGCAGTTTTCTTGCATAAAATGGGCATACCTGTAGTTTCTGCTTTATGAAAACCACCTGGCAAGCTCTGATTAGAGCAAAATCTTCATGGCTTCATAAGGCAGTCTGAACTCAATCTTGGTTCTCTGAATTCTTTCCAAAGTTCAGAATGTCTCCCCAACTCAGTCCCATACTAGAATATGTGCAACACTTTCAAAGTTGTATCTCTGCAAAAGGGTAATCATAGCCTCCCTTTTCCTACCATAGAGAGCATCACTGTCTTCAGTGACTTTGAGTAAGGCATTCAATTATCCTACTGTTTTGGTTCGAGTTCCTCCAATAGCTAATACAGAGAGAAGAATTTGGGAGCAAGTAATTTATTTGGGAAGCAATTCCAGGAACAATTGTGAGGAAAAAAGGAAGTGAAGGAAGACAAAGAACCAATACAGAGTGTTAAAGAGTAGGCTAATGCTATGAACAACTAGGGTTTAATTCTGCTTGGACCTCTAAGACTGTTTCGAACGCACACTTCAGAATTGTCCTCCTGAGCAAGCCAGGGCACTTATTCATCAGTCTCCATCTATCATTGCTTGAGGGCTGTTCTTGGGAGGATTCATTCTCCAACACTTCCAGCATGACCATCTTGTAGGCCGAGAATGTCCTATAACCAGATGAAGACCTCAAGAAGAGAGAGACCCAGGTGTTTAAGGTAGAAACCCATTAACCTATATAAGAAGTTACTCAAGCTGCAGGTGATTTCTATTGTGGGCCAATGGGATATGAGCAGAGCATCAGTATCATCTGCTACACAATCCAACAGCTAACATTAAGACAAACCATTCACTTTGCCTCTCGTATGATTTTTCTAAACACTGAACGATTTATTTATGAAGGATTTGATAAGTGAATGGGTAGTCTTGCACCCTGAAAATAGCAGCAGATAAACTCAAAATAGAAAATCTAGAAAAACTAGGCATAGTGCAAGGTAAGAGGAATTAGGAAGTAGTTAGAGAGCTGAGAGACCTCGCAAATCAAAGACCAGAGTAAAGGGTAAGACACAAAGGCAGGTGGAAGTGAAGGTGTAACCAGCACCCAAAGATCAGCACAACATTGGTGCAGAACCATGAAGGCAGGTGAGAAGACATGGCCTAACATTTAGTTTTTATTAAACTGTGTCTCCTTCTTCTGAAAGGAGTAAACATTCTTGAAAAATGAGGGTTTTGTATGCTTATTTCAAGGGCAGTACTATAAAGAAAGGTAAAAGTAATTCTCTTGGTCTTCAGCAGCTCTATAGGGAAATGACCCAGGCAGAATAAAAGAAAGGGCCTGAGGGAGAACAGAAATGTGGGAAGAGAGTGCCGGCCTAGTCCTGAGGGGAGTGCCCTGAGGAGGGTACCCTGAGGGTTGCATTTCTGGAAACAAGTTTCCAGAATATGCATGAGAGAATGGAAGTCACTGGCACAGAGAGAGAAATTAACGGTGAAGTCTGTATTGGAAATGCAAGACTGCTTGTCTTCCTTTCCCTTGTCACTACCTCCCAACACAACTCCTGTGTGAGACAGGTGGCCGTATTTATACATGATCTTTCACTCCAAATGAAAATAGATGACTAGTACAGAATGAATCATTCCTTTGCCTGAGATTTTTCAATCAGATTTTCTCTCATAACAATTTGAACTAAGAGACCCAGAGAATCCAGTTAGGGAATGACTAGCACAAGAACTATAAAGTCATTTAGCTCTGCTGGTAGTAACAGGGCACATACACAGAGGAGTAGGCAGATGTATAAAGAGAAGTACAGGCAAGAACGGTGTCAGTAGGAAGTGGCAGAGTAAGGATCTCTGAAAATTCAACCCTCCATAAACACAATGAATCAAATGGCAAAAATGGCCAGAACCAACTTTTTCAGAACTCTGGAAATTAACCAAAGGCTTCTAGCATCCTTGGGAACATATACAAACATGGCTGAATCTTGGCAAGAACAAAAAGCTTGCAGCATTTTTATCCCCAATTCCCTGCTCCCCAGCTCAGTGGTAGCCTTAAAAAATAGCAGTCTGTATTCTTAGTTCCAGAAAGAGTAGAATGAGCCTCAGTCCCAAATAATTGTGGTTATTTGTCATGGTGGTTCACTGGAAGACCCCACACAAATCGCTTGTTTTTATTTGACTTCACTTGAGGAATTTCTAGGAATCTAGAAGGACACTTGTCTGCTTATAGCTGGGTGTAGCTGTGAGAATACTCAGCAAAGATCTGAGAAGGCTCTAAGCTCTCGTCTCTGACTACAAGGAGGTTCTACTCAGGCAGGAAATGAAGACTAAAGCAGAGTTGTAAACGGCCTGGCTGAGTGATGAACTCCTATAGCAACACACACCTCAGCCCCAGGCAAAACCTGGAGACTTATAGGCTCCAGGCATTTGAGAAAATCTCTGTCCAATCATTAATCTACCATAAGCTCACTGAGCAGACTTCAGTAGCTACACATGACAAAGATAGAAACATTATAGAATTCATTCAGAAAATTCATTAAACAAAGAATAATTTCAACAATGAGCAACAACAACAAATCCTGAGAAGAGGGGAGAATCTAGTTTCCAGAGTTTCAAAATTATATTACTTGAAATGTACAGCTTTCAGTAAATTTTATAAGGCATGCAAATAAACAAAGTATGATCCTTAAATAAGGGGGAGTAAGCAATTCATAGAAACTGTCCCAGAGGAAGCGCAGACATAAGATTTATTAGACAAAGACTCATATCAGATATTTTTAAAATGTCCAAAGAGCTAAAGGAAAGTATGAAAATGATGTCTCGACAAACAGAGAATATCAACAAAGATGAAGAAATTATAAAAGAAAGCAAACAGAAATTCTGGAGTTGAAAAGTATGATAACTCAAATGAAAAATTAACTAGAAGGATTCAAATACAGATTTCGGGAGACAGTAGAATCAGTGAACTTGAAGATAGGTCAATCAAGATTATCCAGTATGGGAAGCAGAAAGAAAAAAGAAAAATGGAAAGAGCCTCAGAGACCTGTGGGACACCATCAAGATACCAATATACATGTAATGGAAGTCCCAGAAAGAGAGGAGAGAGAAAAGGGGGGCAAAGTTGATATTTGAGGAAATAATATCTGAAAATTACTCAAATTTGATTTAAAAAACTTTAATCCACACATCCAAGGATCTCAATGAATTCCAAGCAAGATAAACACAGATTCACATTGTGACACATCAAAATCAAAGTATCAAAAGCCAAAGGCAAAGATAAAAATCTTAAATCTAGCAAGAGAGAACTCATCATGTACAAAAGCTCTTCAATAAAATTATCAGCTGATTTCTCCTCAGAAAACATGAAGGCCAGATGGCTATGGTATGACATCTTCAAAGTGCTGAAATGGAAGCAGCCTAAATGTCCACTGATAGATGAATGGATAAAGAAGATGTGGTACATATGTATCTATATACATATGCATACATGTATGTACATATACACACAATGGAATATTACTCAGCCATTAAAAGGAATGAAATCTTGCCATTTGCAACTACATGGATGGACCTAGAGGGTATAAGGCTAAGTGAAATAAATCAGAGAAAGACAAATACCATAAGATTTTAGTCAGGTGTGGAATTTAAGAAACAAAGCAAACAAACAACAAAAATATCGGACTCTTAAATACAAAGAACAAACTGGTGGTGGCTAGAGGGGAGGCGGATGGGGGGAATGGGTGAAATAGATCAAGGGAACTGAGAGTACTTATCTTGATGAGCACCAACATATAGAAGCATTGAATCATTATATTGCACACCTGAAAGTGATCTAACGCTGTATGTTAACTATACTTGAATTTGAAAAATGGCATAAAAAACCATGAAGTGCTGAAAAAAAAATTGACCACGAAGAATTCTATGTCTGACAAAACTATCCTTCAAAAATGAAAAAGCACTTAAGACATTTCTGGATAAACAAAACTGAGAATGTCCATTGCTAACAGAACTGCCTACAAGAGATTCTTCAGACTGCAAATAAAAGAAAGGACAAATCCACATGAAGAAAATAAAGAGCATCAGCAAAGGTAATTACATAGGTAAATATAAGACAGTATAAATTTATTTTGGGTTTGGAACTCCTTTTCTCCTATCTGACTTAAAAGACAACTGTATAACATGATAAGGATAAATGTAAGTTGTTGGGCAATATATGAAAATGTGAACATGACAAGGATGCCCACTCTTGCCACTATTATTCAACATAGTACTAGAAGTCCTTGCAACAACAATCAGACAACAAAAAGGGATCAAAGGTATCCAAATCGGCAAAGAAGTCAAACTGTCTCTCTTCACCGATGACATGATAGTCTATATGGAAAACCCAAAAGAATCCACTCCCAAACTATTAGAAGTTACGGAGCAATTCAGTAATGTGGTGGGATACAAAATCAATGCTCAGAAAGCAGTTGCATTTCTATACACGAATAATGAGACTGGAAAAAGAGAAATTAGGGAATCCATCCCATTTACGATAGCACCAAAAACCATACATTACCTTGGCATTAACTTAACCAGAGACGTAAAGGATCTATATTCTAGAAACTATAAATCACTCTTGAAAGACATTGAGGAAGACACAAAAAGATGGAAAAATGTTCCATGCTCATGGATCAGAAGAATTAACATAGTTAAAATGTCCATGCTACCCAGAGCAATCTACACTTTCAATGCTATTCTGATCAAAATACCGGTGACATTTCTCAAAGAACTGGAACAAATAGTCCTTAAATTTGTATGGAACCAGAAAAGGCCCCGAATTGCCAAGGAAGTGTTGAAAAGGAAAAACAAAGCTGGGGGCATCACAATGCCGGATTTCGAGCTGTACTACAAAGCTGTGATCACAAAGACAGCATGGTACTGGCACAAAAACAGACACATAGACCAATGGAACAGAATAGAGAACCCAGAAATGGACCCTCGGCTCTGGGCAACTAATCTTTGATAAAGCAAGAAAAAACATCCGGTGGAAAAAAGACAGTCTCTTTAATAAATGGTGCTGGGAAAATTGGACAGTTACATGCAAAAGAATGAAACTTGACAACTCTCTCATACCATACACAAAGATAAACTCCAAATGGATAAAAGACCTCGATGTGAGACAGGAATCCATCAAAATCCTAGAGGAGAACATAGGGCAGCAACCTCTACGACATCGGCCAAAGCAACCTTTTTCATGACACATCTCCAAAGGCAAGAGAAACAAAAGATAAAATGAACTTATGGGACTTCATCAGGATAAAAAGCTTCTGCACAGCCAAGGAAACAGTCAAAAAAACTAAGAGGCAGCCCACGGAATGGGAGAATATATTTGCAAAGGACACTACAGATAAAGGACTGGTATCCAAGATCTACAAAGAACTTCTCAAAGTCAATACACAAGAAACAAATAAATCAAAAAATGGGCAGAAGATATGAACAGACACTTTTCCAGTGATGACAGACATACAAATGGCTAACAGACACATGAAAAAATGTTCAAAATCATTAGCCATCAGGGAAATTCAAATCAAAACCACACTGAGATACCACCTTACGCCAGTTAGAATGGCAAAAATAGACAAGGCAAGAAACAACAATTGTTGGAGAGGATGTGGAGAAAGGGGATCCCTCCTACATTGTTGGTGGGAATGCAAGTTGGTACAGCCACTCTGGATAACAGTGTGGAGGTCCCTTAAAAAGTTAAAAAATGAGCTACCCTATGAGCCAGCCATTGCACTACTGGGTATTTACCCCAAAGATACAGATGTAGTGAAGAGAAGGGCCATATGCACCCCAATGTTCATAGAAGCATTGTCCACAATAGCTAAATCGTGGAAGGAGCCAAGATACCCTTCAACAGATGACTGGATTAAGAAGAGGTGGTCCATATATACAATGGAATATTACTCAGCTATCAAAAAGAACGATTTCTCAACATTTGCTGTAACATGGATGGCACTGGAGGAGATAATGCTAAGTGAAATAAGTCAAGCAGAGAAAGACAATTATCATATGGTTTCTCTCATCTGTGGAACATAAGAACTAGGAAGATCGGTAGGAGAAGAAAGGGATAAAGAAAAGGGGGGTAATCAGAAGGGGGAATGAAGCATGAGAGACTATGGAGTATGAGAAACAAACTGAGGGCTTCAGAGGGGAGGGGGGTGAGGGAATGGGATAGGCTGGTGATGGGTAGTAAGGAGGGCACGTATTGCATGGTGCACTGGGTGTTACACACAACTAATGAATCATCGAACTTTACATCAAAAACCAGGGATGTACTGTATGGTGACTAACCTAATATATTTAAAAAAATTAAAAAAAAAGAAAATGTGATTTGTGACAATCACACATAAAAAAAGAGGAAAGATGGAACTTTATAGAAGCAAAGTTTTTATATACTATTAAATTAAGTTGCTATTAATCCAAACTAGATTGATATAAATTAAGATGTTAATGGCAATTCCCAGGGAATTAATAAGAAAAAAAAGCAGAAATATAAAGTAAAAGAAACAACAAAGGAATCAAAATGGTACACTAGAAAATACCTGTTAAACACAAAAGAAGGCAGTAATAGAGTAATTGAGGAAAAACAAAAAACCTACATAAAATATGGAAAACAAACAGCGATTTGGCTGATATAAATCCTCCTATATCAACAATTACATTAAATGAAAATGGATTAATTTCTCCAATTAATAGTCAGAGGTTAATTGAATGAATTAATTAAAAAAAAACACGATTCAAGTATATAATGCTACCTACAACAGACACACTTTAGAGTCAAAGACACACTTTAAAAACTACAACAAACAGTACAGAAATTCAGTAAACAAGTAAGATACAAAATTAACACATAGAAACCAACAACTTTCATAAATACAAACAACAACCAGATCAAAGACATAACAGAAGACCTTGCTTGTAGAAACATTAGTACGGGGGAAGAACTTACATAAGAAACGTGCACAGCCTCTATGAAGAAAATGAAAATATCACTGGAGGATAAAGAGAAAACTTAACAAATGGAAAGATCATTGGACAAGAAACGTCAATGTTATAAAGTTGTCATTTCTGTTCAAATTAATTTAGAGACTGAACACAAAGCAAATAAAAATATTAAGGTTTTTTAAAAACAGGATTGTCCAGTTCATTTTTAAGTTTCTATGGAAAAAAGACTTACTAAATAGTGAGAAAGAATCTTAAAAAGTATTATATTAGTAGGAGATTAGAGCATACGGTGTTTGATATTCTATGAAGCTTCAATAATTAAAATAGCGTAATACTGCCACACATACCCATTGAACACAAAAGTAGATCCAGTAATAGACCCCCAAATATAAAAGAAAGTAATATGTGATCAGGGAGGCATTTCAACTCAGTGGGGAGTAAGTGGGCTATTCAATAGTTGGGACAACTGAGTAGCCATCAGAAAATAAATAAAGCTTGATCCATCCTTACCTTAATTGGACAGAGTTAATTCCAAATGAGTCAAAGGTTTTTATGTTTAAAAATAAATTTTCACTTGAAATACTAAAAAAAAGAACACAAGAGGAGGGGTGCCTGGGTGGCTCAATTGGTTGAGCATCAAACTCTTGACCTCAGCTCAGGTCTTGGTCTCAGGGTTAAGTGTTTGGGCCCCATGTGAATTTGGACCCCATGAGCCTACTTAAAAAACAAAGGAGGATTATTTTTAATAACCTTGTAGGAGATGACGCTTTTCTAATGCTGACTCAAAAGCCGAAAGTTACAAAGGAAAAGACGAAAATGAATATAACGCAAAGCACCTGCATGACAAAGTAAGTCAAGTCAAAGGGGAAATAATATTGTGGCTCATATCAGGGCTTAAGCTTCAAAAAATAGTTGAATTAAACTTTTGTTTTGTTTGTGGTCATTACATTGAGAATGGCATAAAAAAATTGAAGAGGTACTCTTCCACCATTGAAAAACTTGTATCTGATTTCGAAAGGAGTCACTCCTGTCACTGATGAATGAGTAAAGTTGCAATATACAGCTCCACTGCTTCACTTTCATTTTACCTTATTGAAAATATCCATACTCCGCCATCAACTGCAACCAACTGATAGTGGTACCAATGGCAATAGGTCAGGCATTGACCCGAAGTCACAGAATGAGCAGGGACAGCTGAGGACAGTAGGTCAGAGTTTTTAACAAGTACATATGAGGCGTTCCTCTGGGACCCCTCTGAAATAACTGATCTTGGCACAGAGTGGTAAAATTAAAGAGACAGGACCTAACTGCTAGCTTAATTAGCTACTAATGTCAATGCGACCTCATGTATACCCACAGCCCTGTGAGATCTAGGGACATCCAGGTCACAATTAATTATGGGTTGAGGATGACATTTGACATTACAAGTATCAAAATAGCTTGGCAATGCATACCATAAAAGGGCAAGGCTGTGATTTCAAAGTGAATGAAACCTAATGACATGCTCAGAGCCCAGGGCTATTGTTGAGGTCTTATGAGAAAAGCCATATGCTGCAATATGTACCTGAAATATTCTACCCTTAACTCTGTAGGTTACTAACCTTGAGGTTAGGGCAGTTGTTGAAATTTGATTTGCTTTTCAGCAAAACGGTCTCCAGTGGTAGATGCTATTAGTGCCCCACCCAGATCCCCAGTACTGGGCCAGAACGCCTACCCTCAGTGCTGTTGGAAGTGTGAGCTGCTGGCCACTCACAGTTTCCCACCTTCTCCAGAGAACTGCCCTCATCTGATGGATCTGCCTCACCTGGGAAGTTAGAGCCCCCCCAGCTCCCTCCCCAGGAAGCTCCCAACTAATGACTGACTGCCATAGAGGCACAAAAGGCCACACCTCTTGCCCCAAGGGGAGCAATACAGAGCAGCCTAGTGCTTCAAGGCCCCCATACCCATCCCGTGGATCAGACCACAGCTGGGACCACATCCTTGGTGGGCTCCTTCCCTTGTTCTATCCTGGTTGGCTCTGCCCACCCCACTTACTGAGAACCCTCTTTCAAAAATTAACATGCACCAGAATCCCTGCTTCAGGCTCTGCCTCTAGAGGACCCAAACTAAAAGAGAGTTGTAATTCCTGGAATGCCAATTTTACACAGTTGCCATTGTCTGGGACCAGCTTTTGAGACTAGTTGAACTGAAACCTGCTGTGAGCCATGGGGACTTATGTCCAGGGGGTTGAGCTGGGCTGGACCAGGCAGGGTATTAAAAGGGCAGTGGAAAACAATATCACAGCAAGCGTAAAGAGGGGTTGTTGCCAAGGAAGCAAGTCAAGAGCAGACACAAGTCAGATCTAGCTAGAGGTGGGGCTGTGACAGGCCACCATTATTGGGGCAGCACAGAATCTCTCAAGAGCAGCTCAGGCAGAGGCATGAAGCAGGCAGGCTGTTTGGTGGTCAGGCTGGGTCAAAGAAGTCCACATGAAAACAGCCTGAAAAGTGAAGTGCTGTGCGGATGAAAGCTGGCATTATCCTTCATGTTCACATAAATGGGCTCCTAGGGGTTCGCTGTGATCTGGATCATATTCCACATTCTGAAAGCAGGACGAGGAAAACTCCTTTGTGGTCCACTAGCTCTGAACCGAAAGGACTGCAGGTGGGTAAACTTAAGTCACAGGAAACTGATTTCAGAGATCAAAATCCTTTTGCTGGCATTAAGATAAACCATGATCCATCAAATTTGCAGGATGCAGCAGAACCTTTAATTCATATATTAGAAAAGAAGAAGAGCTGAAGCCCCGTGACTTAAGCTACCATCTCCAGAAGCCAGAAGATGAACTACAAAATGCAGGAAAAGAAATAAAAGACAAGAGCAAAAAGCAATGAAACAGGAAATAAATGTGCAGGACAAAAAATCGAGAAAGCCAGAAGCTGGCTATTTGAAGACTAACCTAATTAATAAACCTCTAGCAATACTGATCGAGAAAAGAGAAGAAAAGACGAACTTCCAGCATCAGGAAATTAGACCCATTCTGTGTTAAATGCGCTCAGAAGGGGGTGGGGGGTTTCTGGGGAGCTGCCTTAGAGATGCCTTCCAGATATTCAGTAGTTAGGAGCCCGGAGCTGACAGGTCATCAGTTCAGCCTCGTGGTGTCCCAGGTTGCTTGACTCTGTTCATAGCAAATTCTCCAGCATGGAGCTTTTATATCATGCTAGAATCAGTTTTTTATAAAAAACATTTGTCCTCCAAAGTGGGGATTAAACACTAGCAAAATCAAAATTAAGTCTAAAAACAAGATTTGACTGCCTGAGGTTGGGGTCTCCAGAAGCAGACCCTGTGACCAAGCTTTTAGTTTAACTGATAGGAAGCGCGAATGGGGAAGTGGGACCTTTGTGTAATCTCCAAGGTCAGCCTCCACGACCATTCCGTCCCTGGCCAGCATGCAGCTCTCAAAATGGCAGGGTCTGTGCCTACCCCCTCTCCCCCAGGACCTGGGTAGGCTCTGTAACTGCCATTCTGGGACTTCTGGGCTCAGGCAGAGGAGGACTGGTAGCTTCTGCTTTCCCTTCCCTGAGGAATCTTGCCACTCAGCTGTACAGCGGCTCGGGCTGGACCACTGACAATGAAACACCACAGGAAAGAGGCACTGAGGTGCCCAGCCTGAGTGAACAGCTTGGACCTCCCAGCTCAGCACCGTGGCCAGCTGAATGCAGCCGAGTGATGGAGCCAGCACCACATGGAGCAGCAGAAACACCCAGCTGAGTCCTCCTCGAACTTCAGACTCACTGAATTGAGAGAAATAATATATAATCATTGTTGAGAGTCCTGTCTCTGGGGGAGGGGATCATTGTATGGCAAAAGATGACTAAAGGAAATGAATGCCAGTGGCAAGAATGGGCAGGTTCCTATGTGGGGCTGCTGGGAGATGGTGCAGGACATACCTCAGGGTAAAGAAGTTGGGGTGTTTATTCACTAACACTCCTTAGTCCTGGGTGGAGGGCTTCTCCTTGGAGTGTCAACGCCATTTGTGTAAGAGCAGTGTCTACTCCTATAGCCAGAGAGACAGGCGCTTGTGGGAGGAAGTTGTCACACATACAGAAACTGTGAGGGTCCAAAGACTTTGAGCAGGGCACAAGCAGCCACGGCAATATGGTCCAGCCCCTGTGTGCAACACCTAACTCATTTCTCCCAGTCAAACCCACAACCAGATGGGATTTGTTGGGTTCTTTACCTGTTCCTGACAGTTCATTTCAGTTTCTCATGGCATGATGCAGCATTTCTTCGGGGTGCCCCTTCACCTTCCATCATTCTAACTTCTATTTAACCTTCAAAGGTCAAAATGAACCTGACTCCTCTTAGAAACTTTCAGTATCATTTAAATCTCTTTCCATCACACATTTGAAACAACAATACTTAGGGTGCCTGGGTGGCTTAGTCAGTTAAGCGACTGCCTTTGGCTCAGGTCATGATCCTGGAGTCCCAGGATCAAGTCCCACATCAGGCTCCCTGCTCAGTGGGGAGTCTGCTTCTCTCTCTGATCCTACCTCCTCTCATGCTTGCTCGCTCACTCTCTCTCTCTCTCAAGTAAATAAATAAAATCTTTAACAACAACAACACTCAACTCAAATAGGCTTCAACCAGAATTATTGGCTCGTTAAACTGTAAAGTCCCACGGGAGATCAAGCTTCAGTCTCAGCTTGACCAAAGTTCAGTTGAGGTCACCAGAACATAGCTTCTCTTGGCATCTGGTCTCAGCCCTGTCCACTTTACTTTCAAGAGCACGGTGGCTGCCACAGCACTGACTCACCATCTTCAAGGAAGAGGAAAGATATTTTTTTCAGTTGCTCTCAAACAACTCCTGCAATTTGCTAGCTTTAGGCAACTTAAGTTACGTGCTCATCTCTGAACCAATCAATGTAGCCAGAGGAAGAATTATGCTTTTGCCTTTGGCCTGGGTCATTTGCTCTAGCCTTGGGGCCAGGGGCTTGGACCTTGTTTGAACCAAAGGGTGATGAATTGTTCCACAAATAAAACTCAGGGCTCCTGCCTAAATAGGGCGTGGGGATGCTGAGGGACATAAGGCAGCAAATGCTCTCTACTTCTTTCCTGAACATCTCACTATACCCAACTGACTTAAACCAAGTGCCCTTCCTCTGTGAAATTAGCATTGGCTACACTGTACTGTAACAGTTACTTTATGTGATTCTCTCCACAGGTGCCTTGGGAAAACCTTGAGGACAGAGACCATGATTGATATATTTTTATATCTTCATACATACACCCACCAGCATTACAAATTAATTAGGTACTCAATAAATGCTTGTGGAATGAACGAATGGTCAGATCTAAGTGATCATGTAGCCACTTAAATTAGAATAAGCATCAACACACAAAAATGAAGGCAAGTCTCTAGCTAACAGATTGAGTTTTTGTTTGCTTTACAAATTTTATTAAAATACAGCATGCATAAAAATTGCATCAACCACAATCAATCAATAAATGTTCACAAACTGAACACATTTATAAAACCAGAAACCAGATCAAGAGACAACATTATCCAGAACCCAAAAGCTTACATTTACTACCCACCTCCATAGAAAGCTACCATCCTGACTTCCAGCATCGTAGATTAGTTTTGCTTGTTTTTGAAATTTGTAGATTGTTCATTCTCATTCCATGTCCAATACTATTCCATTAAGGGAATATGCCATAATTGATTTACCCATTCTACTGCTGATAGGTATTAAGGCAGTTTCCAATTTGGGACTACTATAACTAGTTCTGCAATTAACATTCTTTTTTTTTTTTTTTAAGATTTTTTATTTATTTATTCGACAGAGATAGAGACAGCCAGCGAGAGAGGGAACAACAAGCAGGGGGAGTGGGAGAGGAAGAAGCAGGCTCATAGCTGAGGAGCCTGACGTGGGGCTCGATCCCACAACGCCGGGATCACGCCCCGAGCTGAAGGCAGACGCTTAACCGCTGTGCCACCCAGGCGCCCCTGCAATTAACCTTCTAATATGTGTCTTGTCAGTGAACATGTGCACATATTACTGTCGCTTCTATGCCTAGCAGAATTGCTGTCATAAAGTAGGTGTGTATTCAGTTTTAGAAAATGCTTTAAATTTTCTAAAACGGGGGTACCAATTTACACTCCGCCAGAAGTAGAAGAATTCAACTGATTGAAGTTTGCAGGGTTCATCTTTATATCCCATGAACACATTTTGGGTTTCTTCACGGAGCTACGCATGCAATAGATGCTTGATAAATACTTATGAAATGGATGAATGAAGGCAGGAAGGAAGGAATGAAGGAGCCCACTGAAGAACACTGAAGAGCCACAGAATTTGCTGAAAGCAAACTTTCCCGTTCTTTGACTACAATGTGAATTAAACGGAAGACTTTGTGGAGGATTTCATTCATAATCCCTTCAAAATGAGTTAGTCCCGCTATGTACTAAATGGATTATGCATGAATCCCAAAACAAATCCGACTGCAATTAATGTTTTAATAAACTGGTTGCTAGTGTATGCAATACCCACAACTCGTCAGGAGGGGTTTTATTATATTTATAAACATTAATTAGGTGTTTGTTATTGTCAAACTAAATTTAAAATAAATCCACAGCATCACTGGCCACTTGGGTGAAAAAATCTCAGTGGTGACTGTAATTAGAAAGTAGATGTGAGGGAAGAGCATTAATTAGTTAGCTAATGGCGAGCTTTCCACTAATTGAAATGAGGAGCCCCTATCTTGCAGGATGATAAAATATCCTAGGTGTGAGAGTGAGTAAGAAGTGAGCTCCTTTGGGTATTAATAATAAGCTAAAAGATTCATTTAACCCTTTCCTCATGGCATTTTCACATAAACGCTCATTGCCAAATAAAATACAAAGTTATACAGTTGTTTGTTTGTTTGTTTTTAAACAGAGACAGTAACAGGAGGTGTTTGGCAGAATGAAACAGAATCTGCTTTTGCCAAAATAGGGAATGGGTTCCTGATGGCCAGATTTAATTTTGGTCCTTGTCTTTTTAAAACTCCTCTGAGACAGGTGACTGCCTATTTTCCTGGTTCTCCTACTTCTTTGGGTACTTGTTCTCAATTTTCTTCCTTACCTTTTCTCTCTTCCAACTCTTAAGCATTGGTGCTCCTCTAGGTTCTAGCCCTTCTACCTTTTATTCTCGCACACTCTCTCCCATGACTATCTCCTGCACTGTGGTGGTTTCAACCTCCACCGTTGTGCAGTCAGGGTCTGCATCCCTCATCCTGAGCAATCAGGTTCAAGACTCAAATATCCGATCGTCTGCTCACTTTTCCCACCGGCTTGACCCACAAGGACTGTGGAACAGACATGTTTGATGCTCTGCCCAAATTCCCTCAGATTATCTATTATGCCCTTCTATCATCTCTTGTTTTCCTTCCTTAGCTTTTGCATGGTTCTGTTTCTGCCTGCCTCCATACCCAGAGAGCTAGAAGTGCCAAGTTCCCTTGTGGGACCAGGCTGAATCTGGGACCTGACCTAAAATCTTATCCCTGCTCAGCTGATTCCCTTGGCTATTCTGGTTTTTTATTCCCTTACTACTACCCACTGGAAGCAGGTCCTTAATAAGTTATGTGCACACAAATTCTCATCTCAAGGTCTGTTTCCAGCAAACCTGACTTAAGATATACACCCAGCAAAATGCATCCTCTTTCCCCAACAAACATAGTTCTTTCTCTTATCTTACAACCCTCATGTGGTGTTACCACCATCTAAGAAAGGAAGACGTCACACCCTTCCCGCATTTACCTGCTACTTTCAGCCATGTGGAAATCCTCCCCAAATCCCAACGATACAACTCTTCCATGTTTCCCACCATCACTCCTCCCTCTCATCTGTTGCAAGGACATCTGGCTGTCCCCCAAAACCTTAAACTTTCTGTCTGTGGTACTGGCATCCAAGCCATCCTTGTATCTGAGTAGACTGCATGACCGGTGTCCATCTATCAAACTGGAAATGATGTGTGTCTCCTCCAGACCAAGGTCTCCAAGAAGTGGTGAGCCTCTCCCACTTTCTCTTGCTCCCTCCAGCCTGGATGCAAAGAACCTGAGGTCCTCAGCACTGTGGAACCATAGGAAGAAAAGGGACTAGGTTGTTGCACTCCCATGTGGAGGAAAGCCCTCTAACTGAGCAGAACACTCCCTCCCGGAATGTGATGTGAATACAATATAAACTTGTATGGTACTAAGCCCACTGAAATTTGGGGGTTTGTGTGTTATGACTGACACTATGCCCTTGATTATTACACAAGTCCTGCTGCCACTACTCAGGTTCAGATTCGGGGTCATCCTGCCATTATTGCCTTAGCTCCTGACATAGTCTCCAACCTCCCTGCCCTTCACAGACCTGCCCTTTACCTATTTACGGAAATAGGGTGACCCCATAGAAATGCAAATCTAACCCTGCACCTCCTCCACTCTAAAACTCTTGAACCCTGCCCTGTTAAGTATAGAATAAAGGTCAAGTTCTGCAGCATCTTAAGAGACCCCATGGTGGAAAGTCCTCTCCCACCACTCTCCATCTTGTAATTTACACCCCAGGAGTGCTGCTTACTTACAGCTCACCGAAAGCATCCACTGTTACACTCACACCTGGCCAGTCCTTCCTTGCATTTGGCTGATTGGTTCCTAATTGTCCTTTAAGACAGCTTGGACAAGAAGCCACTTTTGGATTCCCCTAGGCTATGTTAGAAACCCTCCTTGGGGGGGCTTCTCTCAGACTACATTCGCAAGGCATGGAATTATCACTCCCCAAGCCCCTCCTGGACCAGCCTGCATGCTTCCCAAAAGTAGAGATCTTGGCTTTCCATCCCAGAAGTTGCTCTGTCCCTACTGCCAATCAAAAGGTTGTTGAACTGGCTTTTCAAAATTATTTAAAGTTCTGAGATCATTTCCAAGTTCAACAAACATGCAAGTTATGTGTAGCAGAATAAAGCCCCACATTTTGTCATTTACATGACATTGCTGGGGTGGGTTGAGGAATAATTTGGCAGTTATAGGGTGGAGATAACCCTAGAGTGGCAAGAGAGGGAGATTGACAGCTGGAGGGAGAGGAGAAATCAAGAGCATGGGGGTGGGACTGTGGCTTGAAATTCTATTTTAGCCCCAGAAAGAAATGCTGCAGCTCAATTGGCCCAAGTGCCAATTGCACAATGAGAACATGGGCCCATGGATGACTTAGCTGCTTACCTACTTGCATCCAGCCAGTCCCAGGCCAGTCTAAACTCGAATCCTGATCACAAACACCTAGGCCTCTTTCTGCCTTTCTTTCCACTGTCATCAAGTGCTAAGTTTGGTCCAGATGAAGCCAGAAACTTCCATCCATTAGTAACAACTTATTTTCCAAGCAGAACCCTAGGGACCACACAGAAAGCATGAGCTTGGGAGATGAGTAAATCTGAAAGGGAACGTTTCTTTCTTAGCCTTAATTCTGAAATTTTAAGTTGTTTCATGTGTCTCATTCTGGCTTTGACAGATTTCATGAGAAACCCATCAGTCAGTGAGCCTTGTAGAAATGAGCATTCCAAGAAAAAGATGTCCATAAGAGAGAGTACATAGCTAGTACTGCTGTTTTCGCATGGTTTGCTCTTGCAGGGGGAGGGGATGCTGCTTCATGAAATGTAGCAGACAAGGAAATTTCTGTAGAGGCCTCTAAATCACTTAATGGTGAAAGGGATTCCCAGACGGCCCTATCAGCATCTACGTAAAATTGTTAGATATCAGCACCAACTAATAAATTTGAGTTGGGGCTTGGTTTTCTGACATTTGCTCAAATCCTCAGAGAACCGTAGTTACTGTATATCCTTGTACAGTATTTGAATTCTGAATTGCTATGCGTGGTTGGCTGCCCACCGGGACAGGAAATAAAACTCCATAATAGAATGTCATTTTTAAAAAGTCTAAGCATTATGAGTTGCAGTGATATTGTATGACAAACTCATGTTTCTTTTTTGTCTCAAATGTTTTATTCTCCAGTAAAACTCATTTGCATTGTTGTCCCATATGGGGATTTGTACATCCCAGTACATGATAAAGATGCAGAAGGGAATTAGGTCACTAGGCATGCTCTTTTTTCTTTTAATAACCCCGTCCAACCTCCTCCTTCTTAATCCCATGCAGACAAAAGCAATAGAGGTTAAACCTTCCAGAGCTGTGATAGGAAAGGCGGACAAGCAAATCCAACATGCATCCTTTCACTCACTATGGATGTATTTAATTAATCCCATGTGGACTGGTCTTATTCGAATAAAACTATATTTTATAAGACCGCTGCCTTGTTTTCTGGTCTGTGTGGTGACCCCTGATGGAGGCAGCTGGGCCATTTTAAGCAGTTATTACAGGTCTGGGTTTCTTTCTGCTAATGGCGCTATGCTGGAAAGAATCTGTATTCTATGCAGGGTAAAACCATCCCCAGTGGGTAAGGAATTAGGAGAACATTAGAAGGGTACAAAGCAGCAGCAGCAGGCAGAGAAGGGGTGAGCGAGCAGGGGGGAGGGGGGAGGCAGCTAGGTCCCAGATGCGCCCCCGGGCAGGTGGTGAGCTTGGAGCTTGGATGTCTTCCACAAGCTGGCGACCACGTAGGCAAGTTCTCACTGTGCCAGTGGAGTTCTGAGAGGCAGTACACTACTGAGGTCCTTTCCAGTCTTCTTACTACGTGCCACTTTCTACCCAGGACAATCCCGCATTGGTGAATTTGAAGTCAGATTGCCAGCATAATGACAATATTAGAGAACTCTCGAATATAGCTTAATATGTTGTGTCAAGATTTCCTTGGCATTGACTCATCCAATCCTCACAAAAATTCTATGAGCCAGCTGCTGTCATTATCCCCTACTCCAGACGTGGAAACTGAGGCATGGGATGGTTCAATAAACTGTCTAGTATTACTCAGCTAGCTGATGGCAGAAGCAAACAACATCAGCCAATGGTGCTCTCTCAAACCTCTCTGTTGGTCAGATATTTTGACAGACATTAGCTGGTTACTCAGTAGGGTCTGAGGCTGGTAATTGTTGATATGTGATGAGGGAAGAAAAGGCAGGCTTATTGGTCTTGAGAAATGGAAAATCTATTTGATTTGAATTTTCAGAATGTGTCCATTTTACCATCCAAATCCTCATTGAAGGTGTAAGTATAAAAATTTCCTTTAAATTTTTTTTAAGATTTTATTTATTTATTTATTTATTTATTTATTTATTTATTTATTTGATGCTGGGGCAGGGGGCGGAGCACAACCAGGAAGAACAGCAGAGGGAGAGGGGGAAGCAGACTCCTGCTGAGCAGGGAGCCCGACACGGGCCTCGACACCAGGACCCTGAGATTATGACCTGAGCCGAAGGCAGATGCTTAACTGACTGAGCCTCCCAAGCACCCCTTTCCTTTCCTTTTTTTAAAAGATTTTATTTATTTATTTGACAGAGAGATAGCCAGCGAGAGAGGGAACACAGCAGGGGAGTGGGAGAGGAAGAAGCAGGCTCCCAGCAGAGGAGCCCGATGTGGGACTCGATCCTGGAACAGAACGCCGGGATCACACCCTGAGCCAAAGGCAGATGCTTAACGACTGCGCCACCCAGGCGCCCCCCTTTCCTTTCATTTTTAAAGAAACCTCCAAGATAATAGCAAACTCTTAAGAAAACTAATCTGAGAATCCTCTCTGGTTCAGCCTTCTTGATATTCTTAAATAATAAAGCTGGAGTTGGTCCTGCTGTGTCTGTTTTGGAAGTGACTCTGTACTACACCAGAGCATAACGTAACAGTTGAATGTTGAAGACAGGTATGTTTCTTAACTTGCAATTGTCATTCTTCCACAGAGATTTGCAGTTAGAGGACATTAATTTGTGTTCTTTAGTCAATAATCTCCAGCCTGTTTTAGAGCCAGATGGAAGATGCTTTATCAAGGGGTGTGTGTGTGCGTGTGTGTATACATGTGTGTGCACAAAAGTAGGATGATGAATTTCCACTTGCTTTTTTTTGGTAGAGTTTTAATTGGTTTAACAGATATGAAGAAAGTGCACAAATGACAGGTTTACAGCCCAGTGAATTTTCACAAAGCGACCATACCGTGAGGTCAGCACTTAGCCCCTCTGAACCTTCTTCTCCACACCCCAACACCCTCCCTTCATCAAGAAAAAGTGTTATCCTGACCTCAACACCAGAGTATTCGTTTCATCTATGTTGAAATTTGTATATCAGTGCAATCATAGGTCATCTACTCTTTTGTGCCTATCTTTCTTCTGCTCCACACTCTGCTTATGAGCTTCATCCATGGTGCTATGTGCTGCAGTTTATTTATTTTCATTGCTGTATTGGATGCTGTTGTATGCGTATGCCCTAATTTGTTCTCACATTCTCCTGTTGATGGACAAGCTGAATTGTTTAAGTTTGGGATTTTTACGAATAAAGCTGCTCTGAACCTTTTGCTGGACAGAGGTATTCATTTCTCTTGGGTACACACCTAGGAGTGGAATGTGGGTTACAGAGTATGTGTATATTCAGTTTTAGTAGATACAGCTGACGCTTTTCCAGAAGGTTGTATCAGTTCACCCTCCCCCCAGAATCACTTACTATTTTACTGCGTTTCACAAAGACCACAATGATCTATCATTTATGCTTTGTATAGTGGTTTTGCTTTCTCTTCCTGCCTACATTTTTGCAATTTTCTGGCTCATCACTCATTGCCTTCCAAACCCAGACTCAGCCTCTGGAGCACTGAACAGCAAGTGAAGGTCAAGTTACATCAATCATTTCACTGTTGATTTGCCTGTTAAGGAGAGAGACCAGGAAGGTTAAAAACAGGTTTGGAATTATTTGCACTTTACTCCAATGAAAGTCTCTTTATACTCCATCCTCAGTGGCCATTTAGAAATGTACACATACAGAGGGGCGCCTGGGTGGCACAGCGGTTAAGCGTCTGCCTTCAGCTCAGGATGTGATCCCGGCATTGTGGGATCGAGCCCCACATCGGGCTCCTCCGCTATGAGCCTGCTTCTTCCTCTCCCACTCCCCCTGCTTGTGTTCCCTCTCTCGCTGGCTGTCTCTATCTCTGTCGAATAAATAAATTTAAAAAAAATCTTAAAAAAGAAAAGAAAAGAAATGTACACATACAGAAACCTGCCAGAGGTAGTTTGAGCAGAAGAAGAGCCGGTTGTTTTTGAAAAACAACCCACAGTGTATTCTTTTCTTCTTAAGGATCAGCTCATGGGTTTATACAAATTAAATTTTTAGCAGTAGACTCAAACTAATTTCTACTAATAGTGTTGGTTGGATCTCAGAGACTCCATGGTTTTAGGCACCATTCTGGCTTCCTTCCATTATTTGCTGATAATGAGAATAAAGCACAATCTAAGATCACTCTGAGTTGTCCCTCCATTGAAACAAAACTATCTCTTCAAGCTGGTGGGTACTAAACTCTACCTTTCCTTCCCTTAGTTCTTACTAAAGAGCTTATTTTTAAGTAAGGGACAAAAGTGAAGGTAGTGAGTGGATAGGGCAGTAAGCAAAAGAAATCATCTTCTATCATTGGATCGAGAAAGAATAAGACTCAGACAAATGGAAGGAATCTACTGTACATGAATAGGGTTGGGGGGCTCAGAGTATCCCAACCTTACCACCTCTGGCAAGCCTTCTCAGTCAAAGAGATGTTTCTTCCTAGTCCTTTGATTCTTCTCTACCTTTCGCTGAAGACAATGGGAAGACATGATTTTAGGGCTGGCTGCTCTTGCTCAGTATCGCCCCTTCTCAGTGAAGCTTACACTGGAGCAGAACCTTAAAACGATCTGAGTATCAGGGCTACTGTTGATTTCCTAGGGTGGCCATAACAACATACCACTGACTGGGTGGCTTAAAACAACAGAAGTTTATTCTCTCACAATCCTGGAGGCTAAAAGTACAAAATCAAAGTGTCAGCAGGGCCATGCACCTTCTGGGTAGAATCCTTCCTTTCTTGCCTATTCCCAATTTCTGGTGGTGGCCAGTGATTGCTGGTGTTCCTTGGCTTGTAGCTCTGACACCCCAATCTGCCTCATATTCTCCTTGTGTGTCTTTGTCCTCACATGGTGTTACCCTCTTCTTATAAGGACACCAGTCATACTTGATTAGAGTCCACCCTAAGGACCTTATCTTAACTTGATTACATCTGCAAAGACCTTATTTCCAAATAAGGACGTATTCCCAAGTACAGGGAGATGGGGGCTAGAACTTCAAGGTATCTTTTCAAGGGGACAAAATTCAACCCATAACACCATCTGCCTTAGGTTGAATTCCCTAGAAGCAGAGCTTGAGATGAGGATTCTTGTTCCAGTGATTTATTGAGGTTGCACCCTCAAGAAAAGGGGAGGGAAGGAGCAGGAGAGGACAGGGGAATTGCTAAGTGAGGACATGCCCTCAGGTGAAGACTAGCTTCAGCCACATCCCACGGAGAGCTCTAAAGAATGAATTCTACTAGGGTCAATCCCATCTTTAAGCAAGGGGACCAGCTTCTTATGCCATCATATCAGTCAGTCATTGGCCACAAGCTACCCTGGGTGTATTTCCCGGGCAAAGTGTTCTGTTTTCTGAGGAGAGTTCCCTGAAGAAGGGGAAACTACACTCTGAGAAGACAATCCTCACAGCATTTGGGGCATATCTGTTGTACAGCATTAACATCAGCCCCTCTACTGTCTTTAATAGTAGAAGGCAATAGCACCAATATGTTTCTCTTCTCCTTCATCCCAGGCTCACTCTCACTGCTCCCTCACTCTTTCTTCTTGAGCTCATCTCCTCAATAAACCACCTGCATCCAAGTTCTTGGCTAAGGCTCAGCTTTTCCAGAAGCCCCAAGTAAGACAGCTTCAAGGAAGGAGATTTTACAGCCAGATGTTTGAAGAGTATAATTTTCCCAGAATTGACCAGTGATTGGGCACTTTCTGAGGGTTCAATTATAGCTAGGGCATTGGCACTGCATTAGCCAGGTTTAACACATAAAACATCTGGTCTTGGTACTCCAGTCTGTATGTGCCAGACCAAACCCCAAATTCCACTTTTTACTTTCCAGTTTTGTTTTCTTTTGAGTAAAGTAACTTTACGTACACTGAAATACATACTTTCATGCAAACAATTAGGTGAGTATTCACAAACTTATACACCCACACAAACAGCATCTCAGTCAAGATACAGAACATTTCTCATACCCCCCAAATTTCCCTCATATCCCCGCCAGTCAAAGGCAAACCACTTGATTTCTGTTACTTTAGATTAATTTGTCTGTCCTACAACTTGATATAAATGGATTCATATTTTTTAGTGTCTAGCTCCTTTCAGATGTTTCTGAGTTTTATCCTTTACCCTCATTTCATATATTAATAGTTTGTTCCTTCCATTTCTGAGTAACATGCCATTGTGTAACTATATCACAATTTGATTACCCGTTCCCCTGTTGATGAATATTTGGGTTGCTTCCACTTTGGGGCTATTAAGAATAAAACCACTAGGAAAATTCATATACAAGTCTTTGTGCGATTATATATTTTTATTTCTCTTAGTAAATACCTAGTAGTAGATAGCTGATAGTTTAACTTTTAAAACCTGTTTTCCAAAGTGGTTGTATAATTTTATATTCCCACAAGAAGTATTGGAGAATTCCAGTTGTTCCGCTTTCTTGCCATATTCTGTTTTGTCAGTCATTTTAATTTTAGTCATTTTAATATCTCATCAATGTGGCCAATTTTAAGGGGAATATGATGGTTTGGATTATTATTTAGAGTGAATATTATTGACTGTCCTCCCATGGTGACAATGTGCACCTCCTCATCCCATTGATATTGCACTTGACCATGTGACTTGGTCTGACCAATGGAAGATTAATGGACATGAAAAAAGCAAAAGTATAGTATCCTTGTGCAGTGAGCCTTGCCTTCTAACATTGCCGCCAATGGCATGAGAAAAACATGTGCCAGCTAATCCACCAATCAAGTAAGGAGAGGAGATATGAGGAAGAGCTGGACAAACTGCATTCCAGAGCTAAACACAGTTGAACCAGCCACCTTGGACATTTTGAGAATAAATGATCATTGTTTTAAGCCAATGAGCTGTGGGAGGATTTGTTACACAGCATTACTGTGCAGTGATTGATTGCCACAAATATAGGCAATTGTCCTTGTCAAACTCATCAAACTGCCTAGAAGCATAACTCTCAGCTAGACTGACTGCTAAAATCTGTGTTTAGCTAACATAGTGAATAGGTGCATTCACACTACTCCAGGTAACCTTGAACTCCCTGCCACTCAACATTTATCAAAGCCTTGATTCAAAGAAACAATATTTACAGAAGACTGACTGAACATCATGCCATCCATCCATTGCCCACATTCTCTAAAACATCTCCCTGCAGTAATCCCAGGTGGCAGAGAGTTATGTCCTAGGACTGAATTGTTTTCATTCTCCCAGAGCAGCTTCTACTAGGTTGTTCTTTGGCATTATGCCATCAGTGTATCTTGGAGGAAATCATACAGAAAATCTTCATAATACTTGTGCTTATATCTGCTGTAAGGACTTTGTTGAGGACACTCTATGGAATGTCAGGGTAGTTCAAAAGGATGGGATTGTTTCTGGTTTTAGTAGGTGGGACAATTGAAATCTCCTAAAGAACTGAGTTTTTTATTACATCACAAATCAAGTGGTGTAATCATTTGATCCAGTTTCTTTCTTTGTATTAGCCACCACAAAATTCAGACCAAATTGGTGGACCACTGTATCTAACCTTTGACCATGCTTTTAAAAACTGTCTTCACTTCTGGCTCCTCCCTAATTTTCTCACCCAAGTAATTTAAAATTTTATTTAGGGGCGCCTGGGTGGTGCAGTCGTTAAGCGTCTGCCTTCGGCTCAGGACGTGATCCCGGTGTTATGGGATTGAGCCCCACATCAGGCTCTTCCGCTATGAGCCTGCTTCTTCCTCTCCCACTCCCCCTGCTTATGTTCCCTCTTTCACTGGCTGTCTCTCTCTCTGTCAAATAAATAAATAAAATCTTTAAAAACAATAAAATAAAATTTTATTTAGTCTTCTTTTTCATGTATGAGTTTTAGTGGGGACTTGGTTGCAGAATGTGGTGGTAGCCATCACTGATTCTACGATCCACCCACCTGCCTGATTTCATCATGGTGTCCTCCCACTTAGTTGCTCCCATCAGTTCAGCCTCCAAGTATCATCACCTTGCCCTCTCTAGTTCAGCAAATGTGTACTGAGCACACGTAATGTTCCAACTCTGTCCTAGGCACTGAGAAAAAATATGAACAAAATTGGTTCTTGACCTCAGGGCACTTGCAATCTCTGAAGAGGGTCAGACAACTCTGTCTTTGACTCTAAATTTAGAATAACAGGAGTACCTGCATAGTGGGATGTTGAGGGGATCAAGTTAGAGTGACATAGAGTGCTCAGCAAGTGCTCTGTTAGTTTTATTATGACTGATATTGTTGCATTCTTATTTCAACATTGTCTTATCTACTATTCCTGTCTCCATTTTCTCATGACACCAAACTGCCCCTGAATGTTTTTGCCAGAGTAATTTTTAAAATATAACTTTTCCTATATATATGTAGGAAATATATATATGTAATATATATGTGTAATACATAGACAAACATATAGGAGGAAATAAAATGTGTAATATGTAGACAAATATATAGAAGGAAATACAAAATTACTCCTCTACTCAAAAATATCTGTTTAGGGGGTATCTGGGTGGCTCATTCAGTTGGGTGGCCGGCTTTTGATTTCAGCTCATGTCATGGTATCAGGGTCCTGGGATCAAGCTCCATTTAGGGCTCCCCACTCAGTGGGGAGTCTGCTCAAGGATTCTCTTTCCCTCTCTCTCTACCCCTGCCCTGCTTACTTTCTTTCCCTCTCTCTTTGTCTCTGAAATAAATAAATCAATCCTCTTAAAAATATATCTGTTTAACATCTTGGGAAATTTATTTCAGACTTGCCCTTTGCACATGTGTATGGGATAGTTCAGCAGAGGAATTTAGAGTCCTGGGTCTAAAACCACATTATCCAGGGGTGCCTGGGTGGCACAGCGGTTAAGCATCTGCCTTCAGCTCAGGGCGTGATCCCAGTGTTACGGGATCGAGCCCCACGTCAGGCTCCTCCGTTATGAGCCTGCTTCTTTCTCTTCCACTCCCCCTGCTTGTGTTCCCTCTCTCGCTGGCTGTCTCTATCTCTGTCGAATAAATAAACAAAATCTTTAAAAATAAATAAATAAAAATAAAACCACATTATCCAGATTGGAATTCTACCTTCTACCACTTACCTTTAACAGACAATTTCATCCTTCTTTTCCACTGGGTCCTCAACTTTAAATGGGATCTAACAAGATATTCAAGTGGGTCTCAGCCCAAGACAATCATGCTCCTTCCAAATGAGTTGCAAGACCATGATGTAGGTTTTGTGAAGAGGGGATTGACGTTGGTTATATGCCTCTTAAATGTTCACACACAAAAGTGAAATATAAGGGATGGAGGTTATTGAAGAAAAAGGAGGAAATTTTTTAAAGAGTAGTTGCTGCTTCAAGTCCTGCATTCTCACACTGGAGAAGAGTTGGGTGTTCCCCTGTTTACTTCAAGTCAAGGAAGCAGCCTTTATAAAGAAGTTAAAGGGCATGGTGAGGTCTCCTGTAGCCACGGAGACTCAGTGGACTGGTCTTCCCTGAGCCAGAGACCCTGAAGGGCAAGAGACAAGCCAGTTGTTCTAATGGTAGAAGCATCTGAGGTGGCTGCCCTGGGGACATTCTCTCCCGGAGTCTAGAAGGACAAATGATGTGTGAGTGTTTCTCATGCATCATCCATGAAAGAGCGTTATCATGGGATCATCCTAGAAGCTTCCTGGGAGTCATCTGGAGAAGCAAAAAGATAAAATAAGGTAAAGGTACCACCGGATACCTTTTGGGTAAGGAAGGAGACATAAGTGACCATCTGAAGATGCTTTCATTAGTAATAAGGGAATCAAAGGTGGAAATCAAATCCCCAAGCAAGTGGGAGAACCCACAAATATTGCCCTTGAGGAAAAGGGTCAGCCTTAAGACTTACTAACCCAGAGAGTGCCAACACCAGCTCTCCACATTTTCCAGTGACCAAATAACAACTTTCCTGCTTCTTTCCCTCCCATCCCCAACCCAACTCTTTCCACCTACTCCCTGGAACTCACTCTCCCAGACTGAGAAGGGGGGACATGTAACCATCAATCATGGGCAAAGTACTGATTACAACCTGGGCTAGACATATTAATTACTGACTAGATGGCATTTTATTACATGAAAGTATCCAGAAAGTTCACGAGACACCCCAATTTTCATCTGTGGACAAGAGGAGAATAAGCCAAAAGAGTAAGTGTCAAAAAGCTACGGCATGAATGAAGCTACTTTGGAATACAGCCTACAAGCCATGCTTATTCACCCTGTTGGCTACAGGTGGATGATAACGGCACCTACCTCATGGGGTTGTGAAAAAATAAATGAGCCAATGTGTATAGAACACTTAGAATAGTGCCTGACAAAATTATACCACCAGCAATTCATTACCACTCTGATTAGTGGTTTAATCGTATTAAAGTCTTAAGTTCACAAGTAGTTAAATTTTTATATGATTCAATAAAACTAGAATGTGAATATATACTATTTTTATTTATTTTTTTTAAAGATTTTATTTATTTATTTGACAGAGATAGAGACAGCCAGTGAGAGAGGGAACACAAGCAGGGGGAGTGGGAGAGGAAGAAGCAGCCTCATAGCGGAGGAGCCTGATGTGGGGCTTGATCCCATAACGCTGGGATCACTCCCTGAGCCGAAGGCAGACGCTTAACCACTGTGCCACCCAGGTGCCCCGAATATATACTATTTTTAGCCATTTAATAATAACCTACGTCATTAAACATTTTTCTAAGACAAATTTTTTGTTGATTACAAATATTCCATCCCATGGTAGTATAACAATATGTTGAATTATTTGGCTGCTCCTGAATTATTTAAGAATCATTTGTTAAACCTCAACTCAGTCTAGCAATGCTCTTTCTTTCTGGTCTTCAGTCCGTGTACATCACATCATGCTTCAAGCAAATCAAGATTTTTGCCTTATCCTGAACACAAGCAGTAACTTCAGCTTTTTCATTTGTTTCTCACACAATTAACAATGACTGTCTTATTCACCAGCTCCTTTGAGAACTCTGCCTATCCTTCAAGCCAGGTTTAAATGCTATGGCTTACAGGAAGTCTTCCTGGATTTCCTTCTCTTTCCCTTCCCTCCAGATGGAAATATTTGCTTTGCCGTCTGCCTTGGTGGAACTTAGCACTTTCCATGGCACTTTTTACTCTGTTTTCTGAGGTCATTATTTGCATGTGTATCCTTATCTTCATATCTAGACAGTAAGCATATTGAAGACAGAGAACGCCCTTTTTTCATTTTGACATACTTTTATTTGAGCACACATACTCTAGATGCCAGATATTGTGCAGGGTGATGAGACCACTAAATGAACAAGACATAAGCTCTACCACTAAGGATGACCCTGTGTCACATGGAAAACAGATGATGTAGTAGAGTGTATTGCTTTTTCCAAATACGTGCTTTCCCTCTCTGTGAGAGGATTATATCCACTGATATTAGCTTTGGCCCCTGATTTGCTTGGTGTAACAGTTTGCTTTTGCAGTGTATCAAATAGCTCCAACTCTTAGTGGCTTAAGACAGCAATCACGTTCATGATCCTGTGGGTTAATGATCTGAGCTGAGCTTAGCTGCATGGTTCTTCAGCTGCTCCTGCCTGGACTCACTTGCACTACTGCAGTCAGCTGGGGCTCAGCTGTTCTGGGTGGTCCAGGATGGCCTCACTCCTGTGACAGGAGGTTGGTAGGCTATTGGCAAAGGTCCTTCTCCAGAGGCTAATTCAGGGTCATTGACAGGGTGGTCAAAGAGTTCCAAGAGCAATGAAAGACAAACCCTAATAATATGCAAGCACTTTTCAAACCTTTTTTTGCATCACTGAGAGAAAGGAAGTAATTTGCCACACACCAGTGGAAGCAGAAAATTTATGGTCATACTGTGCCAATTTGAACTGAAGGTATAAGAGATCAGAAACTATAAATAGGCAAAAACTAATGAGATTGAGAAAAATACAGAGAGAATTAACAACTCGAATCAACCGATGGAAGAAAGACAGAGGAGAGATAAAGAGAAAAACCAGGATTCCAAGAGAGTTCAAGAATTCCTGGTAGCTTTGAATATCATTCCAAGTTCAACTTTACTTCATAGCAAGTTACAATAAATCCCCTTGTTCTTATTTCATTCAAGTGAGCCTCTGTTCCTTGTAACCAAAGAGACTTGCTATAACAAAAATCAGTGCTATGAGTGGGGTTGCATGGAAGCAGACACTCATAAGAGGCAGAGGGTGTTTGGCACAGGCAATCAGGTATGTGAGAGAGTCTTGATAGCTTGGTATAGATTCCATTTAAACAATAATGCAATGCAACATTAAGTTGCTGTTTGTGGTTCCTTATAACTCAGACCACCCCTGCGGGTCAGGCTTTGAGGTTTTGGGTAGCCAGAGTAATTTAAAGAGGATAAGAAGTATGGTGTGGCAGGTATCAGATGAGCTCAAGACAGCAGTGAGGCATTTCCAGTGACTGAAGAATGAGTACTATATCAGGGGAGTGCAGCTGGAAGCAGACCTTTGGAAACACAGTGTGACCTACTGAAGGATGCCCTTCCTGCTGAGAGCTGACACAATGAGTCCTTTGGAAAGCAAGTCTGAAAATAATCATATGCTTTGCTGAATTGCAGCATGGGTCAAACTCCCAATATTAACATTTTCTATGACCTGGGTTAAGGACCTGTTTGACAAGAACTGAGACTTTGCCATGAATATGCAATATCTGGAAGGCACCCAAAGATTGGAGAGCCCCTACACACTAGATTCTTCCTGAACACTTCCCAGTTCAATCCCACCCCACCCCCATCATCACACAAGACATTCTCTCTCCATTAACAGTGGATAGTGGACATATTGATGCTTCTCCAAGGTCCCTTCAGATCACTTTTTACTATTTCTGTGGGTCTCCGACTTTGATGCACTTTTCCAGACAAGAGCCTGCACTCTCATCTCTTAGAGGCTACTAGAGCCCACTTTGGGGAGTGCCTGGAAATTGGCCTAAGATTCTGTACCCAATTCCAATGTGTGAGGTTTTCCTTTCACTGGGCAATTCTCTGACATCATCTGAGTGTCCTCCAATTCAACTCAATTCTGACACTATCTCTCAGGTTAAGGGCTCCATCCCACAAAACTGCCTACCACCCCCACTTCAGACACCAGTCTCAAGCCCAGGTCGTCACCTATGCTTCTGACCAACCAGCAGTAGATCAGAGGTCCCAACTCCCTCCCTGGGTTTAATGAATGTGATAGAGGAGCTCTCAGAACTCAGAGAAGCATTTCACTGACTAGATTAGCAGCTTACTATAAAAGGATACAACACAGAAACAGCCAGTTAGAAGGGATGCACAGGGTNCTGACTAGATTAGCAGCTTACTATAAAAGGATACAACACAGAAACAGCCAGTTAGAAGGGATGCACAGGGTAAGACATGGGGAATGGCTCAGAGCTTCCATTCCTTCTCTGAGCATCTTCACCAACCAGGAAGCTTTCCGAACCCTGTTCTTTTGGGATTTTATAGAGGCTTCATTATATAGGTGTGATTGATTAAATCATTGGCCATTGGCTATTGAACTCAATCTCCAGCCCCTGCCCTCCCTGAAGAGGTCAGGAAGGTGGGACTAAAAGTTCTGACCCTCTAATCACATGGTTGGTTCCAGTGGCAACCAGCGCCCATCCTCAGGTGGAGTTCAAAAGTCACCTCATTAAATGAATAGAAGGCACCTTTATTGCTTTCATCACTGGGGAAATTTCAAGGGTTTTAGGAGCTCTGTGCTAGACACAGGGACAAAGACCAAGTATATATTTCTTATTATCAATCACAATATCACAGTACCCTTTGTATGACTTTGCCTGAGTAACATCTTGTGGGAATCTCTCCCATCCCCATCCTGCATCCCCCCACTCCCGTGTTCCCCTAGGAGAACTTCCTTAACAAATTACTTGCACACAAGTCTTTATTCTCAGGTCACATTCTGGGGACCCAGACATAAGGTGGAAAAAAATGGGTACAGAAGCAAGTAAGGTGGGCAGTAGTTGCTAAGTAACAGAAAACACATGTACAGGGTCACTTTTTCATATTCTTATCAAACATACATGGACGGCACTGGAGGAGATAATGCTAAGTGAAATAAGTCAAGCAGAGAAAGACAATTATCATATGATTTCTCTCATCTATGGAACATAAGAACTAGGATGATCGGTAGGGGAAGAAAGGGATAAAGAAAAGGGGGGTAATCAGAAGGGGGAATGAAACATGAGAGACTATGGACTATGAGAAACAAACTGAAGACTTCAGAGGGGAGGGGGTGGGGGAATGGGATAGACTGGTGATGGGTAGTAAGGAGGGCACGTATTGCATGGTGCACTGGGTGTTATACGCAACTAATGAAGCATCGAACTTTACATCGGAATCCAGGGATGTACTGTATGGTGATTAATACATAATATAATACATAATATAATACAAAAAATCATTAAAAAAACATAATATAATATATAATATAATACAAAATATAATACAAATAATACAAAATAATACAATACATAATATAATACATAATATAATACAATAATATAATACAAAATATAATACAAAAAATATAATACATAATATAATGNATATAATACAAAAAATCATTAAAAAAATTATATACTCAAACATGCCAAGCGTGTTGGGTGGCTTGGTGTGGAGAGCTTGATAAGGCATTGTCACTGGTTGGACCTTGGATAAAAAGAGCACAGCCCCAGATTAGCCTTGGTTTTTTACGTGTACCACTTTCAGTTCCAGTGCAAGGGCATCTAAAATGAGCAGCCTCCATCAGATGTGAGTTTTCATTTCAGCTGATATAGTATCCTAACAAAAAACCTGCAACTATGTGAAAGATGGATCAGAAAGGGGTTCAATGCCATATTCTGTTCATGGTAAAGTGCCTCATTAACATCTCTTGAAATCACTGTTGTTTGTTATGAAATTCCATAATGCCACAGCAGATGATTTAGAGGAGGGTGAGCAAGCAAGAGTTTAAGGTAAACAGAAGCACCGTCTTTGTGGGAATATTCAAAATCACGGGTCACTGGCTTGGCTTGTAAGGCAGAGCCTATGTTTGGGGTCACAAAGCATTTACCAGGTTTTCCAAAAATTTAAGAAGGAAAAGGGAAAAATGGGGCATGATGGAAATTTTGTATATACCTAAAATGTTTTAAAATTTTCCTCCTAATAAATTTGAAAGATGCTTAAAAAGTGTTCTCATTTGTCTTTGATTAAAAAGAAAAACAGTTTGGAATATCAGAAAATCACTCAGAATTATCTTCACATCAATTCAGATGAGGAGCTCATCTTGGGATTTCCCACATCTGGTACTTTTGGAACAAGAACAAGCATGTAAATGTGTTGTGTTAAGGACACCACTAGCGCACAGAGAGACCAGATCATCGTTTTTTTTAAACAAAATTCTCCTTCATTTGGATTGCAACTAATTCTTGAATCTCATTGTGATTAAGCTGAGTGAGCACAGGCTTAAACCAGCAAGTTCTACTGGAAGAATCCTTCTTGGTGAAATTGCTTTATAGATTGAGGGGGTGAGCCACCCCTCATCACAATATGACTTCCTCTAACATCTTGTCTTTTTATTATCAACAGCAAACATGCGTTGAGTACCTGTTATATGTGTCGCACTGAATTGCATGCTGGACATGTTTTTAATGTCTGTTTAAGGAGGATTTTACCTGTGAGTGGTTTTCAAGGCCATTGAAAGAAAGACAATTTAGCTGCATAGAAGGTTCACATCTAGAGGACAAAAGGACGCAGGCAGAGCAAGATGCATGAAGATCTCCTCAATGCTGGGCACAAAGGGATTTGCTCAGACGGGGGGGCCTAATCCAGTTGTGTGTAAGAGTCAGGTTGGGTGGGTGTCCCAGCCATTTGTGTCTAATGGTTACCTACATATCTGAGGACTCAGATCCTGATCCCAAGTTTTCTCTTTTTCCTCACTGGACAATTAGGGTCTCTAGTCTTACCTTTCCAGCCCAGTACCCATTCCTCTTCAAGTAGTCTTTTCTTTTCTTTTTTTTTTTTTTAGGACTATATATTTGTTTTGCTTATTTTAAAAAAATTTTTTTTATTATATTATGTTAGTCACCATACAGTACTGTCTTTTCATTTGTCTTTGGGAAACTATGGCCAGGAGCAGCATTACAGTGAGGAGCCTATGAGAAGCTGTGAATGTAGGAATTCAGAGCCCAGGATATGAAGCCACTGTGCTTGAGCCCTGGCAATACTCACCAGCTGAGCAGCCTTGGGCAAGCAACTTACCCTCTCTGAGCTTTAGTCTCCTCAACCGTAAAAGAAGATAATCATAACTCCTGACTCCTGGTGAACATGAGGTGACTGACTCTATGTGCCTGGCACATGCTAAGTGCTGAATCCACGTTAATGACAATTATTATCACCTCACCATCATATATAGTTTTAGTAGAGATGTCAGCCAACATACTCTGATCATTCCAGGGGGTAAGCACCTGACCCACTCTAAGCCAATCAGACTACTTCTCTTGGGAATTTGATTCTTGGACCAAATGAAAGGTTTGAGAAATTCACGGAGCCAGTTTATTCCAGGATGTACCATGACGATGCTGCCCATGTGTGTTTGCCTCCCAGCTCCCTGGATAGCTGGGTCCCAGACCGTCCCAAGACCTGGCTCATCAGGTTCCCCTTTGGACCCTGAAAGCTGTCCCCATGTCCTTCTAACACATCCATGTTTTGCTAAATTATTCGCGATCTGTTTCCTTTGTTTGTAACCAAAGCACCCTGACCAACACAGGGGACCCCTCATAACATTGGGGACACTGCAGTCTTTGTGTCTTTGAGTCCCCTAATTTGCTCAGCCACATTCTCTAGAAAGGGAAAAGGTAAAAGTATTTCTGCCTGTAGAGATGTGGTAGACAGTAGAGATCCGCCACACAGGTCCCCTTTGAGGAAGGACTTGCCCCGCTGCATAAAAGTGACCCCAAAACTTAGTGACATGAAACAATCATCTGTTTTATTCATGGGCTCTGTGGGTGAGAAATTCAGGTAGGGCAGAGCAGGGACAGTTTGCCTCTGCTCCAAAAGACCTCAGCTGGAAGACTCTGAGGCTAAGGGCTGGAATCATCTAACTGCTCATTCCCTTGCACAATGGCATTTGATGCTGGCTATTGACTGAGGCCCTTGGGCCTGTGGCCGGAACACCTACCTGTGGCCTCTCCCTGGGGCCTGGGCTGGGTTCCCAGGGCCAGTGTTGAGAATCAACAGAGCCAGAAGGAAGCTGTGTGGCCTTTGATGACTTGATCTCAGAAGTCACAGTGTTACTTCCTCCACAATCTCTTTGTGCCCAATTTCAAAGGGAGGGAAAGGAGTGAGTGGCAAAGTTTTAGAAGAGCATGTGGAACCAAAAATATTGTTTTGGCCATTTTTGGAAAATGCCATCTGCCACAGGTATGTTCCTTTCTAGAGAAAACAGAAACTATGAGGTTTGGTTCAATAGGATAGCTATAGCTTAGCCCCCAAGGATGCATGAAGGAAACACACAAACATCTGGATTTAGAAGGAAAAAAATGGTGAAAAACATACAGATAATGTGAGATATCCATGTGTTTGTATCTTACAAGTAAAACCATTAAAACAAGCTTGGAAACACCCAGACACTTAACCTCACGTAGACCGTAATCTGAACTAGGATAGTTCCAGCCTTTGGAAATATTGTAACAGACACCCGGAAGAAGATGCTCTTCCCTCATCACAGCCCTTCACTCCAACCACAAGGCTATGTGAAGAAGACCTTGTTTGGGGGTGAAAGGAGATGGCTGGACCAGGCTGGTGGTAAAAGCCCTGCTTCTACCTTAGAGATAATCCAGAGATGAGCCAGCCATTCCCTGACAGGGTAGAAACTGATGCCACCTTTGCTTCTGCAGCAGAAGCCCTGCTCACATTACCTTGGGACTAACAATTCCTGCCCATGCCAACCCTATGTCCTCCTGCTTTCAGCACCCATGAGGCCAAGGCCAGGAAAGCCATCCAGCAGAGGCCTCTCTGCCCAGGAACTTGCTCAGCCTTTGCAAGGGGCAAGTCAGAAGTTCCAGGGCCTGATGCCCCAAGAGCAGCCCTGGACCCATGTGAGTTGGAGAACAAGTCTGAAGAGTGCTGCATCCCAGGGCCCAGCAAGATTGAGCCTCTTCTTTCCTCTGTTTCACTTCCTCACTCTCCCACTGGGAGTGCTGCTTGGCATCATCTCCAAACACACTAGATGCCCTCAAATTGCAGTCTTGAGGCTGGCCTCTGGAGGATCCCAACCGAAACCTCCTATCTACAATCCTGGGAGACAAGAAAATGGGAGGTGGAGGGGAGAGGCAAAGAAGTAAGCAGCTTGGGATGTCCTACAAGCGGGATATGGAATTGTAGGTCTGTTTGTATATGAGGATAATCACCGTGACGTGTGATGATGGTCAGTTTTCAAAAATGGCCATATTCAGATTTTAAGCTGCAGGGTCACAAAGCTTCATCAATAGGCAACATAAGGCTACAAGGAGCAAGGTGGGACCTCAAGAAGGTCCATAATGGCTATCATCCACTATTCTTCTCTGTAAAATGGAAGTAACACTAGTAACTACCATATAAATGAGTTAGATAAATAATAAGTGATCCTAATACCCTTGAAAGAGTACCTGGAAAGTGGCAAATGTTCAGAAAAAAAAATTGGTTTTTTTTGTTTTGTTTTTTTTTAAATATTTTATTTATTTATTCGACAGAGATAGAGACAGCCAGCGACAGAGGAAACACAAGCAGGGGGAGTGGGAGAGGAAGAAGCAGGCTCATAGCGGAGGAGCCTGATGTGGGGCTCGATCCCATAACACCAGGATCACGCCCTGAGCCAAAGGCAGACACTTAACCGCTGTGCCACCCAGGCGCCCCCCCAAAATTGTTGTTTTTATAACCTCAAAGCCTCTCCTTGAGGTCTTAGAGCTACCTTTAATAAAACTGGTCTAAAACTGAACTCATCAACTTCCCCCAAATCCATTTCTATCAGCATTCTCTACCATATCACCTAGAATGATTAGTTGCTAATAGTTGGGAAGCAACTCAAACTGGCTTAAGCAAAAAAGGTTTAACTAAGAAATGGTATTTGGGGTAAATTGGCACACGTGACTGGAACCCTTAAGGAGAGCTGGTGTTGGGCCAAGTTCATGTCTGCATCTGGTATCTTTCTTTTCATTTCCTAGCTCCGCCTTCTCAAGGCTAGCTTCATTCATGGAAGTTCACCCCTGAGGGGCAGCTTTGATTATTACTTATTCACACCTGCTGCCAGTAGGATCCCTTCCACACAAAATCAGTTCCTGGGCTTTATGGCCTGAGTGGGGCAAGGCAATCTGCCCTGTTATTCCTGAACCAATCGGTGGCCAAGGGGAGGGAATAGTGCTGACTGGCTTCTGAGAGAACAACCTGTCTGTCCCTCCCCAAAGACCACTGTGTCATCCTTACGAGGATCAGCAATGGATGTGGGAACAAAAATAGAGTGTTATTTGCAAGAGAGGGGGAAACGAATGCTGGATGGCCAAAAGCACCAGAATATAGACCTCACCCATCTCATTTCTGGTCCCTCCTTCCACCAGTTGCTTATTTTAGAAACCTTGAGTCCTTTCTCTTCCTTTCTTCTCCATCCATAGTTTCCATGACTTTTTAATTTCCTAAATACCCTTCCAATCCATCTACTTTCCTCTATTCCCGTTTTAATGTCTCATGTTGCCCAGGCTGCTCCAATGGCTTCAGTAGCAGTTAGAAGTCAGAAGCCTCACCTGATATGTTAATAGAAGTGGAATAAAATAGCTATTCACTCTGTAACAGAAAGGATAAACAGTGAACTTAAGAGAACCTCGGAATAGCAACTGCAGGAAGCAAGTACTATTTCTAGGCCTGAGGGATAAAAGAGAAGAGGTTGGAAATACCACAACTTAGAAGCATAGAGAAGGGGCTCCATGAAGCTGAAATTCAGACCCTTGAAGAGGGATCTTGGCCAGCTAGGCTGGGTCTTTAAGCAGAATGATGAAGCTATCTCTGTGAGTGTTATAACAACTGCAAATTGCTCAAGTGGAAGATGAGCAGTTGTTGCTGGGGTGAAGTGAGGCTGGGGAGATGCCATCAAGGACAGGAAGTAATCAAGAATGGGAAGCAGCCAGGAAGTGTGGCCAGGGCGGTGTCCATGTGAGGGACTGGAAGAAGCAAGTCCTTTCTCACTCCAGTCTTGTGGTCTCCCTTGAACACCCCATACTGCCAGGGCCCCAGGCAAAGCAGAGATGAGGTTTGCAGATTCTCAGCCCTAGGACCACAGAGGAGACTGTAAAGGATGGGCTTGGAGCTGAAAGACAAGACCCTAATCACCGACTTTCTGAACAGTCCCCCTTTCCACTCATCATTTCCCAACCTACCCTCCATCCCTGCTGCCTCAACTAACACCCAAATGTATCACGGCTGGACCAATGAAAAACTGTCATAGTTTCAACAGGGAACAATGTGAGGTGAGGAGAGGATTTATAGCCATGTTGAAAATGAAAGAGGGTACAGTCTACTGGGTGCTGTGTGGAAGTGATGAATCATTCAATTCTACACCTGAAACTAATATTGTACTTGTATGTGAACTAGCTGGAATTTACATAAAAACCTGGATCTCCTCCCTCCCCCCACCACCCCAAAATAAAACAAAAAAATTAAAAAGCAAGAAAAAGGTGTACTCTAGTGGCCAGTATCTCACTCATGCTGTGAGTAGAGATTTAGAGTTCACAAAACAACCCTTGATGTGAAATTAGCCATAACAATTTGAATGTTATTGGCTTTGTAGAGTTCTTCTTGCTTTGAATTTGTAAAATATTTAATAGTTGCAATATGAGCTATAGTCTGAGAAGGTGAATATATATGTGTATGTACTTAAATAACAGATTTGTTTTAATAAATATAAGTCAACCCAGGGAGTATGCAAGATTTGTTTCCCTTTAAAATGGGTCAATGTGTTGCTCAAATTGATGACAAGAAAGATGCCATCTGATTGGTGGCCAGGGGGGCTGGTAGCCCTGATCCCATGGTCTCCTGGTCTGCAAGATGAGAAAAGGGCAGAACCACGAACACATGTGAAAGCGAAATGCTGTTAAATGTTTTGGGTGTATTAAGAGCTGAAGAAGTTTTGTTGGGAGTCATAACAGAGATGTGGGCGCCAACTGGATGATAGGAGCAGAGGATGATTCAAGAAAAAAAAAGCAGAGAAACATTCAGTATTATTAAATATAACCCTTTGCTTAGAAACATTGCTGCTGATTAATCTCCCTACCGTATCCACTCAGTGAAGTTCAGATGTGCTGAGAGAGACGAGAAAAATGATGAGGGACCGTCAAAGACGATGGGTGCTGTGACATTTGGGCCCTTCAAAGGATTGGAGAAGTTTTAAGAGGTGGACAACTAGGGTGAGGGCCTTCCAGGCTGAGGAATGGCCAGGGGCCTAGGATACCCAGAGAAGTCAAAGGCCGTGGCAAAGCACCAGGTGACTGACGACAGGGTTTGAATTCCAGGTAAGGGAGGTAGGATTTTATTCTGAAATAAAGTTGGACACCCTCTGCTGCTTAATGAGGGAGGGAGTGCAAAACCCAAATTTGTTATCATCATTCTCACTTTCTCATCAGGGAAGGTAAGATACAGAAACATGGCCCAAGATCACAGGTCATCTAAACAGGTGCAGAGAAGACATTCCTGCCTTCTGTCTCCCTGTCTATGTGGGACCATCACTTTTGCTCCTGATTTCCACGCAGCTCAGGGAAGAGAGGGGTTAACACTATGTGCCTGGCTTGCAGCCTGAGTCAAATGCCTCATTTGCATGTCTCTCTGGCCCACAGGGAGGGAACTGTCCACATCACCCCAGACTCTGTTATGGCAAAACTGGGACTAGAGGTGTTCACAGGCCCCAGTTCATCTGGGAGATGTATAACCATGCAGCTAGCTCTCCCTGGGCTGCCATTAGTGCTTTATCTGAAAAGGCCAAGCAGCTCCTGCCCTGTAAATTATACCTCATTTCTTTAAAAAATGTGTGTGGATGGAGAGGGGCAGAGGGATACATGGGAAGAGACACAGAAAGGGGGGCAGCAAGGAAGTGTAAATAGATAAAATAAATGGGCTTGGAGCATGCCTTTTAGCCATTTTGCTTTAGTCTATTGATTTGGATTTTTCCCCCTTCCCTGGGAGTAATCAATTTTTCGGTGGATGGGCAGAATACAATAATTTCAAGCAAACTCTTCAAATGGGTTGTCATTAATTTGCCTTTTGCTGGTCCTTATTCACTCAGAGTAAGATGTGTTTAGCTTTCTCCAAACACTATTGGAGGTATACTCTGGGGATTTTCTGGAGCTGATTGGCACAGGGCAGGGAATGTGGGCTTGGGATGGGGCGAACAGAGCTGGTGCGGACTAATGAAGGCACTGTGTTTGTTCATCTTTACAGAGTCACTTATTACCGCTAATTGGGAGGGACAGTTCAAATAAGCACAGAGGAGCTGTTATCACATGAGCGTGACATGGTTTTAAAGAGGCCTTCCCGACTCCCTGCACTCCTGCCGCAGGCTGGCTGGACGCCTGGGCCTCGAGCCTCCTAGAGCGGAGGCTTTGTCAGGGACCCCAGAGAGTCAGCAGCCTTAAGAAAGCTAGGTTTGGCAAGTCATCGCAGGGAGCCACAGACACTGCAGCTGCCTGGGACACTTAGAAAGTCAACAGCTGACGGAAGGGAAAGACTCTAAGTTTGGCTTTAAATGGACTTGAAAATGTGATTGGAATTAATTTGCAGAACATAGAGGATGTGTTCTTTAAAGGGCCCAATTCGTTTTAAATAACATTCATTTGTATGAGTTTTCAAATATTAATAAAGCAACTTACATCTCCTAGGGTTCTGCCACTGTATCTTTTGATTATTTCCCTTGTAAGAAGACATTAATTTCCTCTCCAGTCTATTGATATGAGTGAATGCACCATTATGGACAATATTTCCCAATTATTTGATTGCATTTGTGCAAAGCAATTAGTCATCAGTCAATGCTAACAAAAGACACCTGGATTTTCCTGAGGTCCACAAGGAAGTAGTGACACCGATCCACTCATTTTAAAAGGTAGTACGTGCCTACAATGAGCCAGGATCCACTCTAGGAACTGGGTAGGAACTGGGGACACAGCCATGAAAGAAACGAAGTCCCCCCTGTCCTGGGACATGTAAAGTAAGCAAGTAATGAGCAATGTCATTTCAAACAAGGTGGCAGTTGTAGAGACAATGGAGCAGGGGATGCTCATGCCACTATGTCACTAGGCTTTTAAGGCACCTCTGAGTAGTCTTGTGGAAAACAAGATCAAGCAATGCTGACAACAGTCCTATGGTGGAGCTCAGAACTTTGAGGGGATCTTAGGTAAGACTAAGTTCGTTGCCTGTTTGTAGATACCAGAAATACAAAACCTTCTGATTCAAATTATAATCCTGTCCTGAGGAAATGTATGAGAGTTTCTAGGGCCATACTGTTGTCAACTGAGCAAGTTTATCATAAGGCAAAGTTTTGGTCAAAGCATGGTAACCATTCGTTGGGACTGGTTTCATCCCCACTCTGTCTTGGTTCATGGTTGTTCTCATGATTTATACTTTAAAACTACATACACACACATACACACTATCATCATCAACTTCATCATCACACATACACACATCTCCAACTTGTGGATGGTAGTAGCATCTTAGAAAGAAAAAAGAAGTCACTTCCTTTCTCCTGAACACTAAAAATTGCACTATCTATTTATGACAGAGGCAGATGGTATGTATCTGGGCTTCTACTTTGGAAGTGTTTTCAAGAAGGTGACTGACCTTCCCCAGTGAAGAGAGCAGAATATTAGGAATATTAGTTTATGAAATTCATATAAGCCATTCTTGCAAACCTTTGCATTTGTTTTGAAATTTAAATTGATATAATGAGCTATTAAATCAGACTAGTTGGTAAGCTGTTGAATGCTTTCCTAGAGAATGTAAGCCTTGGTACTTAGCAAGAAATTAGGTTTGGGTTTCTCAGCATGGAAAATAAGAAATTATTTGCTGTGCAATACATTCAATTTTAGATTTCCTGTGATATATTAAGAATGAATTTGTTGTTCATTGATACCTTCCAAGAGACCCCAACATAGGGAAAACAATGCCCCCTTCACTTCTGCATGAATGCGTTCAGTTCTTTTCTTCACATCTGGAAGTCATTTATTTTGCCCTGAGACATCTGCAGGAGCTGTCGACATATGATGGAGGCAGCGGAGCTGGCAAGCTTGGTGAGACCTTGGACCGTCGTCACTCTTGGTGAGGCCTGGCTTTGTTGGAGGCAAGAGGAGAACCCACTTCCCCACTGGGTGATGAGTACAGGTTGACCAATTAAGAAGCCAGTTGAATAAGCTTAAAACGCCTTTGTGGGGGAGGGGAAGAAGGAATTTATTTTGCAAAAATGAACCCTTCATTTTAAGACCTTAAAGGAAAACGTCTGGCTCAGCTCTCTGTGGGATTTCTTTCTTAATGGGCCCGAACACAAAATATCTTTTTGTAGGATGTATATGTGTGTATGAATAGATGTGTAGCATTGAAATTTGTTGTTTTATAAAATAACTCCATGTGATGGCTGCTTTGGCCCTTTTGTATTCTCATTGGTCAGAGGTCCTTGGAATCCACCACCCACAAATATTTGAGGGAACATATCGGGAGCACCGAGCTGGGTGCTTTGGAGAGGCAAGAAGCTTCTGTTGGAGAAGCCAGCCTGAGATTCTTCCTCTGCTTTCATGAAGAACAGAGCATGTGAAACTAGCTCACAACCCTAGGTCGAAAACTGGAGTGCTGAGTCCACTCAGCGACTATGCTATGTCAAGAATGAGCACCAGTCCTCCAAATACGAAATGAAGGTCGTAGGAAAGCCCCATTGATCTCACACCGGTATCTCACTCCCTGAAATACCTAAAATGCCCCCCATAGAGCTTTATGGGAGTCGTTAGCAAAGCCCTCTCCCAGCAGCCTTTCCTAACATGCCGCATGAGGGGCTATTCTTGGAGCTGCTAGGAATTCAGCAGCCACCTCCAGCCATCCCAGCAGCTTGATGGGAAGGAGGGAAAGGGGAGAAAGTGTGAGGATGCTGCTAAGGGCTGGAGGTTGGGAAGGGAACTCCAAAGACTGGCTTGGCCTACTACATCATTTTAACAAGGGTTTGCCCTGCTTATATCCCAAGGAAGGAGTGGGAATGGCTGAAGAGAAAGGACATAACTGTGCAATGGGATTGTTCCCCATAAAGCAGAATCCTTTCAGGCTTTCACAGGACACACTGAAGGAAGGAGGGCTGGGAAAACAGCCTGTGGAGATGTGCAATAGGATGCATTGATGGCCATGGGGTAGAGGATGCCTATGATGGGGACAAAAGGAAGCCACACAGGGGAGAATAGCACCCCATGGAGCCAAAGGGCAAGATGTTGAGTTTGGTCCACAAGGTAGGGGTTGTGCCTTGCCCTAAAGCTAATGTGATGAGGTAATAGCCTGAATATTAATAATTAAAACTTCCTCCTTGAAACCCAGGAGTTTCTCCCAGCTCCTAGGAATCATTTTCTTCTAAATCAGAAACCGGCTCTATAAATACTGCCTACTGGACAACAGGAGGGAAGGGAGAGAGGGAGCTGATGACTGTGGCCTGTGACAGAAAGATTCACAGGCATAACTTGCAGCATTTTCCTGCTCTGGGAGAGAAGATAAAAATCCCCTCATCTAATGACACATTGGAAGGAAGGACTAGCCACAGGGATAAGAGACTGAGAGAGAACTGCCGAACAGGCTTACCATCCACAGCCATGCTGGGTATTTACAAGGAATCCATTCATAGTTCATTCAACAAATATTTATTGAGCGCCTAGGACGTGGCAGCAACTGTTCTGGACATTTGGGACATGTCTATGAACCAAACAGATAAAGATCTCTGGCCCCCTGGAGCTGACATCCGAGCAGGGAAGACAGAAACAATAAACAGAAATGAAGTGCATAGTGTCTTAGAGAGTAAAACATGCCAAGAATAAAAGAAAAGCAGAAAGAGAGAGGGGATCTGCAGTACATGGGGAGAGTTACAATTGAGCATGGTGATAGTAAGCCTCACTGAACTAGATTGCAGCCAAGACATGAAGGTGTTGAGGGAATGGGCCGGGTAGACAGCGTGGCCCTCATGGCCCATCATAGCTGTCTGGTAAGGACCCTATTTCCGGGAGACAGCCCAGGCATAGCCCATTTTGGAGTGAAACTTGTCTGTGCCCCTCAGATTCTCTTCAGCAATCCATGACCCATTCGGTGAAAGCCACCACCTTCAGCCAACCCAGCACACACTGAGAATAAAGAGAGAAGATGGAGATTCTTTGAGAAGGTGATGGTGAGGTTTAGAAAACCTTGATAAAAGTGGAGGGAGACAGAAATACGTGACTAACTTGCTCACTGAACTAGGACCACCCTCCACCAAAGTGGATTCCTTCTACTCCAGAATATCAGCCGAAACACAGCCCCAAATGAGCTGTCAGGTAGCCGGCTATTTTGTTTCTATTGTTTCTTCTTGATTGTGCATAAATTTTACAACTGACTGTTCCCAGGACAGCCTACATCTTGTGATAACTTTCTAATTTTGTTTTTATTTTTTCAGGCTTATTTCACTTTGACCATTGAGTCAGGGTGCTTCTTAATAATTACACTTATTAATACTTCTCTTGTCAAAAGTTTTGTCAGTTGCTTTATTTATGAAGTCACGAGTTCACTAGAAACAAAACAGGGTATAAATAACCCCCAAAATGGATAGGATCTATGACACCCTTATATAAAGCCCCTATTTTCTGAAATTGCCTTGATTTTGAAATTCTGCTCCCAACAAATTTACTACAACCTAGAAATTCACACTTCATGTCCCAGATTGTCACTAATAGCCAAGCAGCCTGCAAATCGGTGTGACCAGGTGTCTGAATACTTGACTTAGAGTATGTGGCCCTGGGACATGTGTCTGTGTTCACACATGTGTGCAGGTGCCTCTGTCCATCTACTTTGTAGTTTGTCCTCTTTATGAGTCCTCAAGAAGCCTCCAGTCTTTCTACTTCCCTTATTTGGAAACCGCCCCAAAAGCTAGTATCTCCAAGAGCAGAGATTTGGTCCCCAGAACCATGAATCCCAAGTTCCCACAAGCTCTTGTCCCTTGCAGTTAGAATCTTCTCTTGGGTGTAACTAGAAAGCATTCCTTGGTAATTTGACAACGATTCATTGCATTCCTGTCCCTAACTATACCATATTCAGTCCCTATCTCTCCTAAAGGCCAGTTCAGCGGTCAAGAGTGTGGTTTGGGATATTGACGACCTCAGAGGTATGTATCTAAATGGGTTCCCACCCTCTCTTTGCCCTCCCCGTTTTATAATCATTGCTCTTGTGGGGTGTTGAGGATAAGGTAGAGAAAACAGAGAGTAATGGGGATCCAATGGTGTTACAATCCTTTCTAGCATGAGCAAAAATGGACACTTGGAGCCTAGCTCAAAGGGAACACATTTTGTCGAGGTTTATACAAATCAAAAGCCCTCCTCCCATTGCAAGTGCCACCGTCCCAACTCACAATTCGCCCATCGTCATAACAGCCTGTGTCCATGACAAGCAGTGGAGCACAGGGAGAATTAGCAGAGACCTTTATTCCCACGTTGGCCTCCCACCTTTTGTGCTCATATCATATTCTACAGAGCACCACCCGCAAGCCCTTAGAGATTCCTGATGAATACTCACTTTCCCCTACATCTTGGCACCAAAGATGTCATTTTAGTCTTTCTTTATATCCAGCACCAGTAGGTCTCATTGTATCATAGAATCAGACTATGAGGAGGAAGACAGACAAGATGGCCTACGGTGAAAGCAAGTGAAAAATACTGACGCATAAATCCCACGTATGCAGGGAGTGGCTCGGCTGCCCCAGTTCTGGCCAAAGCTCCTCAGTGCTGTTCTGGACGGGAGGACAGTGTGTCCTTGCATCTCACCCCTTATATGCTCCATCTCCTCATGTGAAAATTTGGGAAAGCATTATCTATATTAAAAACTGCTATCAGGATTAAATGAGAGCATACGTGTAAAACCCTCACACACTGCCTGCCACATAGTCAAGCTTAATAAATGGTAGTGGTGATGATGCAGTTTAATGAGTGGATGCCAATTGTAATTATTTTCAATGTTATTGCTTAGTGCAAGTCAATGAAGGATTTATTAAGCACCTCTCCAAAATGTCTGTGGCTGCATGTGGGGAAGGCTACACTAATTAAGAAAATTCTGGACTGAACAGAAGGTGTTCAGGCATCCCCACAATATTCCCTGTCCTCTAGCAGTGAGGCATTAATCCTCAGAGGCCTTCATCTCCCACCTAGAAATGGCGTTAGTTACATCTTCCCTAACCCACCTCATAGATCCTATACAGAGAGATGAGAAAGCGAATGGCATGATTCTTTCTACCCTTACCAAAACAAAGCACTACACACACGTCCATTTTCAGTGGCAGAGCATATGGGATACTATGCAGCACCAGGCTGTGAGCTCTGTGGTAAACCACGTTTTTCTCGCTCATTCCAAGCATTTGACAATGGGGGCCGGGGGACCATAGCAGACATCTCTTATCCCTGGAAATAGCCTTTTCCAGGTGTTCAAATTCAATGTCAACAAATATTATTGAGTGCCTACTCTGTGCCAGGCACCGCTAGGCCAGCGCTGTCCCCTAGAATTGTTGGTGCTGATGAGAATGTTCTATATCTGCACGGTCTTGGTATAGAAGGCACTAGCCCATGTGGTTATTGAACTAGCCCATGTGGCTAGTGTGACTGAGGAGCTGAATTTTTAATTTTGTTTAGTGTTAATGAATTTTAAATTAAATCTGAATGGCCACAAGTGACGAGTGACTGCCGTGGACAAAGCAGGACTAAACACTGGAGATGCAGCTCTGAACAGAAGAGCTGAAAGTCCTTGCTTTCTTGAAGCTTCTGTTCTAGTGAGAGGGGAGTAGGGACAGACAAAAAGACAATAAGTAAAATACATAGTGAGTCCGGTAGTGGAAAGGGCTATAGAAAAAAATAATAATAAAGCTGAAATAGAGTCGGGAAAGGTCCTAATTCTAAAAGGAGTAATGTACTTAACTGTTTCCTCGTCCTGTAAAGGTGAGCCTCTCAGATTTTATTTCAGGTACCCCCTGAAGCAAACTGTAGAGTCCAAAGCCCATAGGCTTTGAATACATCCAGAAATCGGGTGTCTGATTTGGACATTTGCTTCTATCCTTCTCAACTCTGTATTCAAAATACACCACTTCTCACTTGGCACAATCATCAGAAATAATGTGTAGCTTAATAGAACTCCTCCATTAAAAGGTTTTGGAAATAATATATGAAATTAATGGTTTACAAGAATAGTTTTAGACACTTGAAAACATAGCTAACCTAAAGACCTTCAATGCACCATGAATACATTCATTCCCCGACTAAAAATGAATCCCAAAATTGGTTTTGATTTTTATTTAAAATTCAAATGTCTGATGTCCTTAAATTGATCAAATGATATTTAAAAATATCCATATCAGCCTCCAACATCTGCAGATTGCGATTTGCATTTTGAAATTGGCTGCTTGAAATGAACGACATGAGCACTGCCTCTCTTCCCTGCCTCCCTCCTGTTAGTTAATGAAATGCGAGAGGTCAACCCTTTGTCCTTAAATTAGTTCCCATAAAAATCTTTTTGTACTTTCCAGCTTGTTATGATGTCTTGAGGCTGAAGGAAACGTTGCCATTAATTACATCTTTGTTGAATATGGATATCTATTCAGAGTTAGTTGAACAGTTTCAAACAAAATTAGCATCTAGCGACACTCAGGCCAGCTTTGGGTTGGTTATCAAGAATATTTTTCTTTTTTTTTCCTTTAAAAAATTTTTTTAAATAGCTAAGAGAATGCTCTTCGGCAAGTGTGTATTATCTAATATATTCAGCTTTCAGTTGCTACTTTTTTCCAGATGAAGATGAGCTTAATTGAGGTTGTCCTTTTAAGTTTGTAGAGCCCTTCAACATCTCACACAAAAGCATCTAGAGGCTTTTCATTTGTCTTGAGTATGTTTCAGATGTACAAATATTATTTACTTTAAACTCCAAATCAAAAGGTGCACCGTAACTGTTTTAAATAAAACATTAGTCAAGACTGAAATATATATAAATTCAAAGCAAGGATTTTTTTGAAAAAAAAATCATTTATGGGAAGGGAGCTCAGTTAACAAATTTTAGAATACATGAATGAGGAACTGTTTAGCAGTGCACTTCAAGCAAGCACTTAATAAAGGAATTTATTTTCAGTTCTCAAAAGATAAATATTACAAACCCACTCTACAGCTGAGCTATGAAGTTAGCTTCTTTTTTCAGATGCTTGCGTTCAGATGCTAAGCGTTTGCTTGAATCAGATGGGGTGAAGCTTGATTCCGAAGAAGTGAGGTTGATCAGTGAAATGTACCCAGTGTGCTTGTCCATGGGGGCATTTTGAAGAAATGAAGAAAAACATTCAGCCCCAGGCTCAGCGCTATACAAACCAGTTTGTAGTAAGGGGGTCATGAAGGCTGATAAGTGGGACTCCAGCCCTGGGAAGGAAACCCTATTTTGTAAGCATTTGAATCAACACATTGGAAATTATAATGCATCCTAGGGAAGATGGAAGAAACCGTGAAAAATAGACGAAGATCGTGTTTTGTTTTTAATAAAAGAAAAATAAATAAAGCCCCAAGTACTACACAAACAAAATAGATTAACTGGTTTAGGAATAAAATTCTCAAACCCAGTGAAAGCTAATTATTCCCTATTGTGGGAGAGACAAAGAGTATGAATCTTTTTTTCCACATCTATAAGGGTCTTGTTTAATATCTTAAAAATATGTTGTAGTGATTTTTATTTCTTTCATTTTCCTCCTGCTCCTTTCCTGAATATGGAACCAGAGTGTTCCTTGTTGTGAAGCATTCCCCGGGAAGGGGTGCTAACCTTGTATCGCTTTTAAGTGAAATATACATTTTTCATTTTAAATGGGAGCTCATAATGACATTGTGTAGAAGGGATTCCAGGCACCCCCCGTGATTATCACCATGTCTCCTTGAGCTGAACCTCTGGAAAAAAAATGTGAAGGAGGTAGCCCTCTGGAATGAATAAATTCTGCAGCTGCCTGTAATTATTTATTAAAATAGATTAAAGAAATAGGCTAAAAAGGAATCCGCCACCCATGTTAGAGATAGCATAATAAGAGGACACAGAAAGGGAAAATTAACACCAGGGAGGAAAGAATGTTAGATATGTGTGTTCAAGAAGACAGCCGTCTCTGCATTGTTGGCTCACACGCAGACACACTCCGGTTTTCATTTGGCCGGCTGGGCTTTGCTAATGAAAACGTGGGGGTTACTAATACGGATGTGTATGTCTCTAATTAACATTAGAATTGAGTGGTAAACATAACCAGGAGAGAATTCCAGAGATGGATGGGCTAAAAGAGAAGCCAGTGTATTGGGGGGAGGGCGAGGAGGCGGGTTCCAGAGGAGAAATCGGTCAGCCCTTGTTCAGATGGGCTTAATTTTGTCACTTGAGTCAAAATTGGAAACCCGTTTTCTAGCACAATTGCTTCTGTATTTAGTGGGCACTGTACTTACAGGCTCCTTTTATTGAGGGAGAATTTTATAAACTTAGCACACCATCATCAAACCATCTTGGGGGTCAACTTTCCACTTGTGCCTTTAGCTCTTACAAAGTACTTTTATAGTGTCTTCTAATATATAGGATTTATCTTCGGTTCTGAGAAGAGCTTTTAAACTTAATCCCTCGCTGGAGTACTAATTTGTTTCTTCATCCTTAAAACAGTACTTGCGATTAACTTTCATCACATGCAGTAGATTTTTTTAAATACAGCCCCTCAAGAAAAGTAGGTTTGTATTCATTTTTTTTTTTATTTTGCCGCTGTTGTTTGTGATGACTGGGGGTGGGTACAGTGGGGAGGGGGAGAAATATTGATTATAGATGCTGATATTATTCATGTATTTCTTCTTTTTTATTTAAAGTCCAAAAAAATGTGACTAGAAACTGTAGTTGGGGACCACTGCCTTAATGTTTCAAATCATGTTTGACTAAAGAAAACAGAAACAACCACCTATTTAAAAAAAGGAAGATTTTAAAGATATGCTTTAATATGCCACAACTTCTTCCCCCCCCCTTTTTTTTGTTGTTCTGGCTTATCCCATGCTATCTGAGTGCAATATTATTCCATGATGTTTACGTATGAAAAACAATACACTTGCACATGTCATAGGGAAGAAAGCTTTTTCTAGGAAAATGAACATTTTCCCTTCTGTTATGATTTGGTAATGATTTATCAGAGTAACAAGATGATTCATTGGGAAGGCTGTGTTATCTGTAAAGGCAATCTGTGTTTTACTTCCTTTCATACTTGTAAAGCTAAGGTAACAAAGATAATGTGGAGACAAAAAAATGCATTTGAATCCTTTAAACTGTAGGAATACTTATGAATTCTTTGAAGCTCACATGTCACCACTTTTTTAACCCAATTTAATAAAAGGTGTGCTTTTTCTTAACATTTAATGCTCAGCCCCCAAGATCGTGTCCACAGAAAATTTACATTTTCTACACAATATCTGCCTTTCCTTGCTAATTTGTTAGGGGAAAAGAAACCCACATATGAGTATATCCAGAGAAATGCTTTGAATTTATTCTTCTAAATGTAATGCAGGTTATGCTTAGGGAACGGCAGCGCTGCATTTACGGGTGGACAGAAAGCAGAGACCTCCAGTGTCTCCGTTCCGAAAATGAAGAGAACTTTACAAAAGGTACAGCTGGAAATGTCATTCCAGTGGATCTCCACACCACAAAGTTATTACCGTTCAGTAGCTTTACCAATATTGTGTTTCTGTTTATCTGCCTATTACCATCTTAACAAAGTAAATCATTCCTGTTCTGCCCAGATCACATTTCTACCCCCGCCCTCTGAAAACCAACATTTGTTACCCATAAACAGGGGACGCTCGCTCAGTGATAAGTATAATAGCTTAAATTGAATTTTCCTCCGAATGATTTAGTGAATACTAGAACACGTTTTTACTTTGTTGTTTAGACTCAAGAAGGCATAAAATCTCCGCCATCTATTTATCATGTAGTTATTTTAATGTAAACATGTGTCCATTTAGATGAAGTGTTTCCATTATTAAAGCTAATTCCGACGTGTCTCAGATAGACCATGAGAAGGGAGCTCAACTCTTACTGATGGGGGACCGAAATCTGTCTCCGCTCAGCCTGCTGTCAGATATGTCTTCATTAGTTTTTTGTCATTCACCGATGGCAAATGCTGTATAAATGGAATGACTATCAGGTCCGCCTTGATAACTTGTCTTATCTCATTAGTTTTCACATCAAAGTTAATCAGCAATGTGAATTGTAATTGCTAGAGGAGACAATGCGTAGATCACTGGTCGGGTTTTTTTTTTTTTTTCTGCCTGTATGGCATCTTGAAACATCAGCAGGCTGGTTGGAGCAGATAGGCTCGGAAGGAAAATGATGTGGAAGGCATAATAAGCAAGCTGCTCGGAATTAATGAGCTAACCCAATAAGAAAAGAATGGCCAATCAATGTGAGTTGGGCAAATATAATTTAGAAATAATTGCTTGATTGGTTGCCTATAGTAGACTGATTTGACCACACACAAGGATTAAGAATTAAGATGTCAAGGCAAAAAATAATTTGGCAACTGAGGGCATGTAATTTTTTGTTTCCTTCCCTTTATGATTGAAAGAGATGGGTGTTTGATATGCTGTTCGCCAGAATGAAAACATTAGACACCCTCTCATTCTCTTTCTGTTCCCCTCACAAAGCAGGCCCATTCAGAACACAATTGTGATACTCCTGGACAGGACACGGAAAAGGTGCGGATTAAGAGAGAGGGAGAGAGCGTTCCCATTTATGGCAGCAATGCCTGAAGGATGAATGTGCTGGTACGAGGTGTTTGCATCTGCCCTGAGCTGCAACATCATTTGGAGGCATGGCCAAGTGATAGATGCGCATGTTTGCAAAATATGTCGATTGTCTGTCCTAGGGCCCAACGAGTTCTGCTCACATCCTACATGCTCCTAATGCAATTTTCCCTACAGCTATTCACCAATTAGTAAAGGGTCCTTGCTATATTCTTCTGTCTAAACTATTGGGGAGGTTCAGCCAGAAGGTAAATTTGCCTTGATCTACATTACACCTAATTGAGTCACCAGCAATGTCTCTATCCCAACATCAAGAAATGTGAAAATGTTAGATTATTTCACTGGGGATTAAACCTAATTTTCGCGTGTTCTGCATTAACCTATTAGGCTGGCTAATCTGCATTGCTAATGTGGCTGAGGCAGCTGTCACAGCTAAAGAAAAACATGATCATGCAATCCTTGAATGAATGATTCCCGGCCTGATTAGTCTTAGTGAAGTTAGCTGAGCCCTGGTGATAAGGAAGGAAAATTCCCAGGTTGCCAATAGCTTTGAAAATTATCAGACTGTAGGCAAAAATATACCTCATGATTCACAGGCTTCGGTCCAAATGCCGAGTTGAGTGACATTATTTAAGACTGACTAAGGCTAACTCGAATTGTCACTCGCATAAATGTTTGTGTTTATTTTAAGGGACTAATATAATGGATGCAGATTTAAATGCTAATAGAAGCCAGCCAGACACATAAAACCCCAGGCGGTGTTACTCTGTTGGTCTTTTATTAACACAGATTAAATTGTAATATTTTCTAGATAAATTGGCAAAATCAGGAAGATGCATTGCCCCCCGGAACGCTGGAGAAGAACGACTCTTCCAAGACTTCTAGCTTTCTCATGGGTACACAGAGCGGGTTTATACTTTCACTGTTCTCCTTCGTTGTTGGCTTTCTTTTTTTTTCCTAAGAAAATTAGGAAAAGATATATATTTATAAGAATGAAAAATTGGTTTCTGCTCATAGGCCACTACCCCTCTCTCTGCCTGTCCCCTTAATAGCAAACGGTAGGCGTATGTTTTTCCTCATCCCTGCAACTTTGTTTGCTTGGAGACAGGCTTTGCTGCAGTGAAGCCTTTGCTTGCTTCTGTCCACTTGATTTCAAAGGCCAGAGAGCCACCATGATGGGTAGCCTTCAGATGCAGAAAATGTTCAAGGGACTTTGGTGGCTGCAAATAGAGCTAGGAGTGCATTTAATCCGATTACCGGTTGCACACAATGGGCCTGCCCAACCCGCTGTGGACAGAAGTCTTTACTTTGTTTCCATTAGCCAAGAATCAGTTATCAGGAAAGCGGAATTTTGCCCCATCCGATTGCCCAGACAATCAACAGATAAATGAGGAAATAGTCTAATGTGTCAATATTTATCTATTGGCCCTAATTGGACTTGTTGAGCATGTAGAGTTGGCAGCTCTAGCTTATCTGTGTGCTCTTGATTGCCCCTGCCATTGTGTGGGCACCATCGCTGCTACGCACAGGGTAATGACATCTCAAAGGCCAAGAGCACCGTCTGGAGAATAAATGCATTTTAAAGGTCTAAGAACACTGGATTGGAAAGCCAGGGAGAGCCCAGGAGAAAGAGAGACCCCAGGAAACTGCAAGGCATTTGTGACTGAAGTGGGATATCCTTTCCCGCCCAGGTTCCTGGTACATTGTCTTCTGGTTTTCCGGGAAACTCAGCTAGCTCTAGGCCTGTGGGGACACAGCCTTTCTCCTGCTCTTGTTGCCGTGTTGTTGGTTGCAAAGTGTTAACATCTACAGTACTCTCAAGTTGCCTTTAAAGATAATGGGAATCAAAGTCATTGTAGCTCCCAATATTTGAGCACTTATATACCAGATAGCATTCTAAGCATCTGACATTTGGCTTCCCCCAGGGCCCCAGAGATGACTTCTACCATGAGATCCATTTTACAAATAAGTAATTTAAGGCCCCAAGAATAACTTACCCAAATACTCAGCCAGTGGCAATAGAATCAGGCCTTGAACCGAAGTGGTCTGACTCCATGTTCCTAATTACCACTGGGCCCCAGAGTCCAGGTCCTGACCAGAGAACCAGGGTCTCTTTAAATGTTTCACTCTAGGTGCCCGGCTTGCCTAAGTAACGACCAGAGTCCCCTTCCCTGGAGACCTTCTTTCTAGTCAGTGACTGATCTTTCTCTCCCTATCCTGAAAAGCCCAAGTGCATAGCAATGGTAGAAATGTTGCATAATTTCTTGCTTATGGTTCTATTGACCAAGTGTTTCCAACAGCACAATCCACTCAGTCCTCTCAGCATCTTTTCATGGAAGGAGGGACAGAAATTTCTATTATCCCAACCTCCTTTAGGCCTCTCAGACCACAGTGACACTTGAGTCTCAAGTCAGTGAAATCACTACCTAGGAGTCACGCCTCTGCAACTTATCTAAACCATGAACAATGCCTGTGAACTGACCCCCTTTCCCTCGCTCAGCTGAAAAGCAACCTCTTCCCAGTTGTCCGAGATGAGCTGTGTTTCCCAATTCATTCCAAGAAGATAGCAAATGGATCTAATCACAGAGCACAGCACACACTGGATTGGCCATAGACAGACACAGAGCCACAATCTCTTCCATAGCCAGCCTATTGCACAAAGTTAACAGGCTTTTTTTTTTCTAGCTGGATCTGATAGCATCCTGGGAAGTCTTTGTATCGCTTTATATCATGGGATCACTATACCAGTGTAGGAATGGTAACAAACCTACTGCTATGAATTCCTGATATTATCTTTTAGCAAATTAGATCTGTCTTCCCTATGAATAGCAGAGTTAAAAAAGCTGAGACAAATTCTTTTTTTAAAAAAATATTTCTTTGAATTCTATATTACTCACACATAGATTATTTTCTCTTTCTACCAATTCTGCTGGGTTCATTCTTTCTCTAATGTATTGTGCCATCACCATGCCAAACACATTTTTGACCTCCAATAAGAGCTTCCCAGAGAGATAGTGAGGGTCATTAACATAGACGTCATCTCAATGCCAGTTGCATGGCTGTGAGACACAAATGTCTTCTCTTATATTTCTGGAGGTCACATGTCCAAAATGAGTCTTATAAGACTGAAACCACGGGATCAGCTAGCCTGATTTCTTCTGCAGGCTCCAGGGAAGAATCCATTACTTGCCTTTTCCAGTTTTTAGAGGCTGTGGCATTCACTGGCTCATAGATGCATCACTTCAAGCTCTGCTTCTGTCTTCACATCTCCTCTCCCTCTTATAACGATTCTTGTGAATACATCGGGCCCACCCAACGAATCCAGGATAATCTCCCCATCTCCAGATCCTTAAATTGATCCTATCTGAAAAGTCCCTTTTGCCATATAAAGTAACATTCATAGGTTCCAGGCATCAGGACTCAGGCCTTTCTAGGGGGCCAACATTCAACCTACCACAATATGCAGTAGATTCTGGAAAGAGAGGCAAAGTGCTTGTCAATCACTCATTTATTCATTTCTTTGTCCATCTGCAAATATTGACTTGCAGGCACTAGGGTTGCAACAAAAAACAGAACAGTATTCACATTGGCATGTTCGATCTAGTGAGTGAGGTCGCCACCCACTCAACAATCGAACTGGAAGTGAGTTCATTGCCATTGGGGTGCCAGCAGGAAAGGAACGGTTGAGAGAAGAGAAGATGGGGGAGGTAGAGCTAATTTAGCCTGGGGTGGTTGCTGGTGTCCAGAAAGTCTTCCCTGAGAAAATGACATTTAGGAGCTGAGGGAAGTGTAGGACTTTGCTAGGGGAAGAAGTAGGGAAAGGTGAAAAGCTACAAAGACCAAGTGGCCATCCAAGCCTCAAATAATTGTCAGCCTCGAAGAGAAGTGTTTGATTGCAATGACAATGATTTTACTTTGTCTGATGTAGTCAAATCAAGGTCCCTGTTGTGAGTGAGCATCAGTGTTTGTGTTGTTTCCTAAAAGGCCAAGGGATCCCTGGAGGTGAGAGGAAGTTAGGCAAGTCTTGCATGTGTTTAGCAGCAAAGGAGGCAGAAAGCTTCCCCAGTTTTTCAGTTCTTGAGTCCCAGCCCTTGTCTGAGGAGAGATAGACAGCTCAACTGCAGAGCCAATTGGCCCCTCTTCCTGGAAGGGCCAGGTGTACATGAGTTTCTGACAAACCAGCTTTCCTCCCTCTTGTTGGATTTGGTGGTTACATAACTTCCATGACCAAAATGTTCTGTACTAAGGTTACTTACACAGCCTCAGCATAGCCCCTCACGAGATGCTTATTCATTACAGAGGAAGCAGTAAATTGACAGCCTGGTAGGCAATTCTTTAACCAAGTGATCAGAATTAACACAACCAGTCAACCAGTAATTGGACTTGACATCGTGCACCTCTTTATAGGATGCACTGAAAAGCATACAACAGCCCTTTTGGGGTCTTCCTGCCTAAAATGCATTCCCTCAATATAATCATGAAGAAACATCATACAACTCAAAATGAGAGAGTTTCTACAAAATGGCTGACTTGTATCCTTCAAAGCTGTCGCTATCACAAAAGTCTATTCTTTGTGTCTACAGATATGTCTATTCTAGGTATTTAATATAAATGTATCATACAATATGTAGTCCTTTATGACAGGCTTCTCTCATTGGCATGACGTTTTCAAGGTTTATAGCATGTGTTAGTACTTCATTTCTTTTTATTTCCAAATAATATTCCCTTGCATGGATACATCACATTTTGTTTAGGCACTCATCGATTGATGGGCATTTGGATTGTTTCTGCTTTGTAGCTATTATGAATAATGCTGTCATGAACATTCATATGCAAGTTTTTGTGTGGACAGTTTTCATTTCTCCTGGGTGTATATGTAGGAGTGGAATTTCTGAGTCATATACTAACTCTGTGTTTAAACTTTTTGAGGTACTGTCACACTGTTTTCCAAAGTGGCTGCACCATTTCACATTCTCACCAACCACGTTCTGGTTTGTCCACACTCTAGCTAATACTTGCTATTTTAGCCATCCTAGGAATTTTGAACTGGTAACTCACTGTAGTTTTGATTCTTTACACTATATTCTTAAAATCTTTCTTTTAGTCTGAAATTATGTCAAAACAGAAAATAAAAAGAAAAATATCCCGGACCATAATTATTCTTAATGAAAGAATTTTGGAGAGAAATCCTTTCTTTTTCTTGGGCTGAGTTGATGAACCAGCAAATAGATCCTGACGACAAGAGCAGAGCCAATGACCTGAGTTCTAGAAATTTGGATACTTTCTGGGTTCAGTGTTTCCATTCATTCACTCAAAAAACATTTATCAAACACCAGTTAAAATAAGTTAATATGACGAATATAGGGAAATGTGTACTGCTGTCCTTCCCATGTAAAAGTGAACTGCTTTTGAAGCTTCTTCCTGGTGGGGATTGAAATTAACACATTCACAAGTACAACAGATGCATACCAAGTATGAAAACCTAAATTTATCTGTTTCATTAAGATACCACATTCAGCATTGCAACTGATCAGAGCTATCATCTGGTTAAGTTTATGGTAGTTCACTGTCATCTACCATAATTCATTTGGGTTTTACAGAGGTTCATACAATGAATTAGATGAGCATATGATGGGGACCACCACCCTTGCATTCTTGTAGTCTTTGAGAGTGATGCAATTCCTCCTGAGATGTGTCATGTTTCTATCTTGGCCAAGACAGGGGAAGAATGGTTTCAAAGGCTTCCACTTGGACCTTCCTTCCAAATTATCTCTTAATCCCCATAATAGGGAGTCAAGCTGCTAAGGATCTCCATCCTGACTATGCATATGTGTACTGGGAAAATAACATTAAGATGAATGTGAGGACCCACTGGAAGCACTGTGAGATGGAGTTGGACTAGAATTCAATTTGTCACCTGATCTGCATAAACCCCACTCTAATAAGGAGTCACTCTAATAGGCTCTAACCCTACTGTCCTTCTCAGCTCACATCTATATCAAGTAGCTCTCTTAAGGTCTGGGTATTTCCTTTTCTCTAGTGCACAAGGACTGTGGCACATGTTCAATGGTGGGCTAGTGACTGAAAACCAAATAAGACACAGAAAAAGTGTGTAGAACATGGAGGAAACTCAAAAATTACAGACCCACATAAAAAACATGGACTTCAGATTCATGCATATCTGGATTGGATGCCCGCTTTACCACTCATTGGCTGAATAAGGCTCAACAACATCTGTAAGGTGGATTGTTAATGCCTACTTGGCAGGGCCATTACAAGTCAATACAGAAAGCAGAAAGCATGCCACAGAGCAGATTCTCCATAAATAAGCAGCTGTTTCTATTAATATTAATAATGGGATGTCTCATTGTGCATGGTTCATAGTTCATGTGGCACAAGAATATTCACATGGTACAGTCTTAGCCAGTTGAAATTTGAGATATTTATGAGTATGAAATAGTTTCACTTGATACTCTGAGATAAAAGAATAATAAGCACCTGCATATAATAAAGTGTGTCTTTGGGGCAACTGTATTTTACCAAGGAGCAAGAATTTAGTCTAAGATGAAATAAAAAAAAGAGACAGAGTTGCATACTGACTTAGTTTGGATCCTGCAAAAGCAGAATCTGTATTAGGGGACTTGGGTGCTGGTAATTTATTTGGGAGGTGATTCCAAGGAGGGAATTAGGAGAGTCTTATAAAAGAAAATCCAGTAAAAATGTGTATTAATATCATTGCTTTTGTAGGACCTGAGGCTCAGTTCTGCTGGGAAATCATGTAGCACATACCGCTATATTGTTCCTTCAAAAGACTGTAAGTTGAGAATTTTTTATCTTTTAACTCTTATCAGCCATTGATTGAGGGTTACCCCTGGAGACATTGGTTCCAGCCTACTTGGAGGCACCTGCAGCTGAGCATGGCTCCAACAAACCTAGCAAAACAGGAGGAGCTTTGTGAGGGTCCTTGAAATGGGATTTAAAACATGGCTTAGGAGATACCTACCAAAGCTAAAACTAGAGGCAAGCTTAGGAGATATTGAGCAGGACAACATAAAAAGGCTCCTACATACACTCTATGCCTCCATATTTCATTATTATTCATTGGTTAAGCCACTAAGGTGTTTAGTTTTATTTTTAATTAACCTCAGTTTACCCATCTGCAGTGGTCCCACAGGAAACCATAATGATTTTGCATTTTTATATCGTTTTCTGGCATTTGCTTCTGAGGATGCCTATCACAGAGCAAGAAATTTCTTGAGAATCTTTTAAACCTCATGGCCTTTCCTGATGCACGTTACTATATGTGGCAGGAAACGGAGAGCCTGGGCTAATAGATCCAACACAAACAGCAAAAGCAAAACATACTACTTGGATTTGAAAGTGTCTAAAAGATTTGGTTTCTACAAACAGCATTTTTGGCAGCTTGGGACAGCTATAATCCTGTGTCCATAATTTCATTTTATTTTAAGGAGAGCTGTGCCTATTTTCTTTTAGCTGATAAGAATTCTACTTGCATTATGAATAAACTCCAAAGCTTATGTGAAAATTCATTTGGCTCTACCTCAGAAATTTCCCAATTTCCCGTTTGGGGCCTCTGTACAATGGTAATAGTTTTCTCTTAATTGATTCTGGAAAGAATTATAATCATTCTTTGGCTTGGGCCTCTCAGCCTCAGGAGGTGAAGAAAGTGTGTGGTGATTGGCTCTCTGGCTTCTTGGTGGCCCCACAAAGGTGTACACTATGCCATGGGTCCACCTATCAGGAGCCTGGGCCTGTGGGATGACAATGGGGCACTGGCAGCCAGAAAGGAAGTCAAGGCTGACATGTCAGCCCAGTTTGCCTTCAATAACCCCCTAGTCAAACACATACAAAAGAAATAAATTTCTCTGAATGAATTTTTATTGTAAAGCCCTTCTGAAAAAGAAATTAATAATATGAGCCATAGTTTCATCAAACACTCATGTAACTTACAGAATGCTGTTTTTTCTCAGGATGGAGTGTCCATCCAACGTCACGCAATGAAGTACATCCTTCTTCCTCATGTTTAAGATTTGGAGCCTATTTGTTGAGACTGTTTTGATTGCAAGTGGCAGAAGCCCAACTGGAACTGGCTTAAACTCAAAGGGAACCTGATCATAAGGGTTCTGGGCTATTTTACAGGAACAAGGGCAGTGATCTAGATCTATGAGAAGAATATGTCTGGCCTCAGGAACAACTAGATCCTGGAACACACTGAGTCCCCAGGTAGACTCTCTCCATCTCTCAGATGTGTCCTTCTCTGAGCATCTGCATCATTCTTCTCTTTAAATGGCTCTATTTCTGTCTTTCTGGTCTATGAGGTAAAGCTATACAGCCCTGAATAATTTCTAAGTATTACATCATAAAGCCCAGCCACTAGTACGAAGACATTTCAGCTCCAAAATTCCCAGAGAGGGGCTCCTGGGTGGCTCAATCAGTTGTATCTGCCTTTGGTTTGGGTTATGGTCCCAGGGTCCTGGCACTGAGGCCCACATCCGGCTCCCTGCTCAGCAGGGAGCCTCCTTCTCCCTCTGCCCTTCCCCCCTGCTCATCCTGTCTCTCTCTCTTTCATAAATAAATAAAATCTTTTAAAAAGTATCCCCAGAGAAAGACTCTAATTGGCTCACTTCACACCAATCAACTGTATTGAGTTCCAGTCATAGAAAAAAATGGTTGACCCCTGTAAAACCATGGTGAGAAATCTCCAGAAAAAAGGAGATCATAGGTTGCCAAACTATAACTCTCTCTTACCAAAAGTTTGTACCCAATGATTGCTAAGATTTAATGGCTTTAACAGACAAATTCTCTGCTTGACTTAAGATGACTCATTTCAAGGGAGCCAATGATTGTGTATTTCCCAAACAGAGGTGGAAATCTTCTCTAGCCAAGGGCTGAGGCTGCCATAATGGAATCCCCAGTTATAATGTTGCCAAGTCCCCTCCATCCTAGGGCTTTTCATTCCATGAGCTCTTACACTTCTAAGCTTACAAACAACTCTCTTGGGCACACTGTAATACCCACCTGAATTTCTTGCCAACTGAGGTTGCCTTTGATCAGTGTCCCCAGGTTGGGAACCCTAGGGATCAAGAGTATTTAAAATTCCAAGTCAGTATTGCAGAATGATCTTGTCTTCCGTTTATTATAAAATCAACACTTCTTTAGCAAATATTGTTACCACTTCATTCATTCATTCTGCAAGCCTTTATTACATCCCTAGTATGGACAAGGCACTATCTAGATGCAAGCTGTAAATTAAAAAAAGAAAAAGAATGCATTGATGGAACTCAGTTATTTGTTTGCATCTTGCCTCAGTCAGTTTGGGCTGCTATAACAAACATACCATAGACTGGGTGGCTTAAATAACAACAACAAAAAATTTTTATTTCTTATAGCTCGGAGGCTTGAAGTCCAAGATCAGGATGCCAGCATGGTCAGATTTGTCAGGAGCCATCTTCCTGGCTTCTTCTCTTGATAGAGAAAGAGAGAAAGGAGAGACANCAACAACAAAAAATTTTTATTTCTTATAGCTCGGAGGCTTGAAGTCCAAGATCAGGATGCCAGCATGGTCAGGTTTGTCAGGAGCCGTCTTCCTTCTTCTCTCGATAGAGAAAGAGAGAAAGGAGAGACGGAGAAAAGAGGCAACTCTCCTGTGTCTCTTCCTATAAAAGCATTAATACCATCATGAGAGATCCTCCTCTATGACCTCATTACCTCACAAGGGTCCCTTCTCCAAATACTGTCACATTGGGGATTGTGGTTTAGGGTTTCAGCATATAAATTTGGGGGGAACATAGCCATTCAATCCATAGCACATCTGTTGGAAAGACAGATGTAAGCAAGTACTTGTAATAGCATATAAAAGATGCAAAAATAGAATTAAGTGGCATAATGAAAGGAATTATTAACTATACTAAGAAAAAGGATAGAGGGCTCAAAGAAGAATTCATAAGGGTGGTGATGATTGGAACAATCCTGTAAGAATGAGAAGTTTCCCAGGCTAACATAGAAGAAGAATGAATTCCAAACAGCACATGAATGGGATTTCCTAAAAATCAGAGACTTCATACCCATGACAATAGCAAACCAGTTGGCAGGTGAGAAATCCTGCTTCAGGGATTCATGCATTTCTCATGCCCAATTTTAATTATCTGAGAGAGTTTCCTTACTGTGTTACTTAGGGTAAGCTAAACTGCTATAAAAAACACACTCCAAAAATGTATTATGGTGAAAATCCAATAGAGAATTATTTCTGGTTCACATGATAATGGACTCACACACCCACACTCCATACCATAATCTAAGGCTTTGGATTCCTTTCATCCATGGCTCTGCCAGCTCTTAAAACCTCATCTGTTTTTATTCAGCTGATGGTAGAAGAGTATAGTGGAAGCATCCCCATCTCTCAACAGCCTTAGCCCATTGATGAGAGCCAGTCACAAGCCACCTTTTTTTGCCAGGAAAACTGGGAAATGCAGTCCCTTCCTAGGCAGCAGCCACTTTTCAACTACAAAAAAATCTTAGGTTCAGCAAGTATTGATATTGGTCACCAGCCAGCAACCTCTGCCACACCTACAATATATATAAACCATCTATAAAATATACGTACCCTTCAAACTACCGACACAAAAATGAGCCACAATAAGAATTGGAAACATAGAAGGAAGAGAAAGAACCAAAATTTTTAAGTTCCTGCTTAAAAATACTTCAAAGGGGATTTTATTTACTTTCAAATATGTAATTTCTTAAAGATTTTATTTATTTATTTATTTATTTGAGAGAGAGAGCACAAGTGGGAGGAGCAGAGAGGGAGGCAGCAAGAGAATCTCAAGCAGACTCCATGATAAGCATGGAGCCCAAAGTGGGGCTTGATCCCAGGACTCTGAGATCATGACCTGAGCCGAAACCAAGAGTAGGATGATTAACCAACTGCCCCACCCAGGAGCCCCTAAAATATGTATTTTTTAACAAATTTTAAAATGGTAGTTGGCCAATTTAAAATAATCTTGATAAAGTGATATGATATCTTTAAATGTTCTCTGTCTTCCTTTTGACTTTACTTATGGTATAATCAAATTCATTGTAATTTAATTAAATTAATTAATTTATTTATTCTGAGAGAGAGAGAGAAAGTGGGACAGAGGGAGGGGCAGAGGGAGAGGGAAAGAAAGAATCTTTTTTTTATTTTTTTTTATTTTTTAAAGATTTTATTTATTCGACAGAGATAGAGACAGCCAGCGAGAGAGGGAACACAAGCAGGGGGAGTGGGAGAGGAAGAAGCAGGCTCATAGCAGAGGAGCCTGACGTGGGGCTCGATCCCATAACGCCAGGATCACGCCCTGAGCCGAAGGCAGACGCTTAACCGCTGTGCCACCCAGGCGCCCCGGAAAGAGAGAATCTTAAGCAGACTCCATGCCTAGCATGGAGCCCACACAGGGCTAGATCTCACAACCCTGAGATCATGACCTGAGTTGAAATCAAGAGTCAGAAGCTTAACCAACTGAGCAACCCAGGGGCCCCCACTGTAATTTTAAAATAAAAAAAACCAAAAACATCAAATTTTTTTTTAAAAAACAACAGCCAGAAAATACAATTTAATTCTAAGCATTCCAATAGCTATTATATAAATAATAAGTCAAAAGAAGAGGTATTTTAAAAGATCAAAAATAAAAAAGATATTTTTCTTCATTGACCTATTTTATGTATGTATGAACTAATTTTTTCTAAAATACAATGAGATTCTATTTTGCTAAGTTGCTCTTTTATAAATCATGCACACAATTATACAGTTAAGTTAGTAGTTAATCCTAAAGAAATAATCAGAAAAGTGTGTAAGACTGCATTTGTATGGATGTTTATCATATTTGCAATAGTAAATAGTAAATTAAGTTTGCACTTAAATGCCCCAAAATAACAATTAGGTTAAATAAGAAGGTCACAGGCAGAAGGATAACCTGACTCCTGCTGTCCTGATGCAGTTGGAATTAGCACTTCTTTTTTACCCTCTAAAGTATCTCAGTTTGTATGATAAATTATATGGTCACCCTACATAGAATGGCATAATATTGCATCCTAAAAATGCACGATGTATGCGATTATATAATAAAAAGGTAAATTTTTAGCAATTTGTTGACAAATGTAAAATGGAGTCTGCTATCTATAGATCTAATGCAATTTTAATTAAAATCCCAGCAAGTTATTTTGTGGATATCAACAAACTGGTACTAAAGATTACATGGAAAAGCAGACCCAGAATAGCTAACACGATAATGAAGAAGAGCAAAGTTGGAGAACTCATACTACCCAATTTTAACATTTACTATACAGCTACAGTAATCAAGACATTGTGGTATTGGTGGAAACGTGACAAATTAATTGATTAAATAGAACAGATATCCCAGAAATAGACCCACATAAATATAGCCAACTGGTCTTTAATAAAGGAGCAAAGATAATCCAACGGACGAAGGATAGTCTTTTCAACAAATGGTGCTGGAACAACTGGACATCTGCATGCAAAAAAAAAAAAAATCTAGACCCAGACTTAACATCTTTCACAAAAATTAATTCAAAATGAATCATCTGCTAAATGTGAAATGCAAAACTACGAAACCTCTAGAAGATTACACAGGAGAAACCTAGGCTACCTCCAGTTTGGTGATGACTTTTTAGATCCAACAACAAATGTATGATCCATGAAAGAAAAAACTTGAAAAGTGGGATTTCATTAAAATTAAAAACATCTGCTCTGTGAAAGGCACTATTAAAAGGATGAAGAGACAAGCCACAGATCAGAAGAAAATATATGCAGGGGCGCCTGGGTGGTACAGCGGTTAAGCGTCTGCCTTCGGCTCAGGGCGCGATCCCGGCGTTATGGGATCGAGCCCCACATCAGGCTCCTCCACTGGGAGCCTGCTTCTTCTTCTCCCACTCCCCCTGCTTGTGTTCCCTCTCTCGCTGGCTGTCTCTATCTTTGTTAAATAAATAAATAAATAAAAAATCTTAAAAAAAAGAAGAAAATATATGCAGAACACAAAGGGTTTGCATATAAAACATACAAAGAACCCTTAAAATCTAACAATAAGAAAACAACCTAATTAAAAAATAGTCAGAAGATCTGAACAGACACATCACCAAAGAAGATGTAGAGATGGCAAGTAGGCATTTGAAAAGAGGCTAAACATCATATGTCATTAGAGAATTGCAAATTAAAACAATGAAATACCATTACACACCCACTAGAATGACCAAAATCCAAAACACTGACAGCACGAAATGCTGACAAGGCTGTAGAGCAACAGGAGCTCTCATTCATTGCAAAATGGCACAGCCATGTTGGAAGACAGTCAGAGGTTTCTGACAAACTAAAGGTAGTCTTACCATAGATCTAGCAATTACGCGCCTTGGTATTACCCTATGAGTTGAAAACTATGTGTACACAAAAGCCCGCACACAAATATTTATAACAGCTTTATTGATAACTGCCCAAACTTGGAAGCAATCAAGATGTCCTTTGGTACGTGAATGGATAAGTAAACTGGTATATCCAGACAATGGACTATTATTCAGAATTTTTTTAAATGAGCTAACAAGCCACAAAAGATATGGAAGAAACTTAAATGCATATTGCTAAGCTAAAGAAGTTAATCTGAAAAGACTATGTGCTGTATGATTCCAACCATATGACATTCTGAAATAGCCAAGACTGTAGACAAAATTTAAAAAAAATCAGTGGGTATCAGTAATTCAGGGTAAAGAGTGAAGGGTCAACAGGTGGAGCACAGGGGATTGTGAGGGCGGTGAAACTATTCTGTGATGCTCTGATGGTCGATACATGACATTACGCATGTGTCAAAACCCATAGGATGTACAAGAAAAAGACTGAACCCTAATGTAAACTATGGAATTTAGTTAATAATGTATCAATACTGGCTACTGGTTCATTAATTATAACAAATGTACCACATTAATGCAATGTGTTAAAAGGTGAAACCGTGGAGAAAAGGGAATATATGAGAACTGCACTTTTTTGGGGGGGAATACACTTTTTGCTCAACTTTTCAATACACTTAAAACTTCTCTAAAAATTGGGCACTTGGATGGCTCAGTAGGTTAAGCGTCTGCCTTCGGCTCAAGTCATGATCCCAGGGTCCTGGGATCAAGCCCCACATTGGATCCTCACTCAGCAGGAAGCCTGCTTCTCACTCTCCCTCTGTCTACCAATCCACCTGCTTGTACTCTCTCTCTCTGTCAAATAAATAAATAAAATCTTTCAAAAAAACTTCCCTAAAAATTAAAATCTATTAATGTAAAAATGCAGTTTTTGTGCAATATTATTGTATGAACTCATATTTGTTGAAATATATATGCCTCTATGACCTCAAAAAGGAATCTAGAGGATACAAATCAAAATGTGAAGCCATCTTCCCATGATAGAATTTGGGGAGGGTTTCTGCTTCTCTATAACTTCTAATTTTTAAAAAAGATTTTATTTATTTATTTGACAGAGAGAGACAGCCAGCGAGAGGGGGAACACAAGCAGGGGGAATGAGAGAGGAAGAAGCAGGCTGCCAGTGGAGGAGCTTGACGTGGGGCTCGATCCCAGAATGCCAGGATCACGCCTTGAGCTGAAGGCAGATGCTTAATGACTGAGCCACCCAGGCGCCCCATATAACTTCTAATTTTTAAAATATGTATTGCTTGAGCTTTTAAAGAGGGGAGAATTTTCTTGCCTCAAGAATCAGGTTCTCGAAGTGTTAAGTATTAATAATGACTCTCATTAATATGAGCTTACCATGTTCCAGGCATTTGACGTGCAATAGCCCTGAAAGTTAGGTCTTTTATTTTTTTATTTTANAATCAGGTTCTCGAAGTGTTAAGTATTAATAATGACTCTCATTAATATGAGCTTACCATGTTCCAGGCATTTGACGTGCAATAGCCCTGAAAGTTAGGTCTTTTATGCCCATTGTATAGATGCAAAACTGAGATATTAACTACTTTGCTCAATNCAGAGATAGAGACAGCCAGCGAGAGAGGGAACACAAGCAGGGGGAGTGGGAGAGGAAGAAGCAGGCTCATAGCGGAGGAGCCTGATGTGGGGCTCGATCCCTTAACGCTGGGATCACGCCCTGAGCCGAAGGCAGACGCTTAACCGCTGTGCCACCCAGGCGCCCCGAAAGTTAGGTCTTTTATGCCCATTGTATAGATGCAAAACTGAGATATTAACTACTTTGCTCAATGTCATGTATGTCCCTATAATTTTTAGACAGACAAGCCAAGTACACCCTTCTCCCTTTTTGCTGCTATGTAGACAGGTTTATGGGAAAATCTTTACCACCCTTCCATGTGCATGTTGGTGTCTACAGGCACGTTAGCTGCCATACCTTGGAGGTCCTCAACTAGACCAGGGAGAAGCCATTTTACCTTCCTCAACTGAGGACTAGTGACATGTAGATCCAATGGAAGGTTGGCCAACTATCACATAATCAGAGCTAGCACTAAGCACTTAGTGGGATGCCAGCTTTCTCTCTAAGACTGTGAAAAGCAAGTCTTTTTTCTAAAGCAACACCATGGCTATGTGTCAGCCTTGTAGCCTAGTTTCCTGTTGCAACTAGACTAGCCTTATAGATAATAGCTTGTCAAAGGACAAAGTGAATTTCTGTTCATGTTATTCTTTGCTTCTCTGTGTTATCTCTGGGAGGGAAACTAGGCTGCCTTTGGTCTTGTTTTTGTTTTTAATAATTCACACACAGAAGCTGGTAAATATTTCATACCTATTTGCAAGGCTGTTTTTTGAGAAGGCTACTTTAAAAATCACCTACTGGCATGACTCTAGAGAAGGACAGCCCTTGAGGCCACACCATAGACTGTACTCCTTGACCACTGCCTCAGGTTGCATCCTCCCAGAAGCAGATTCTGAGACAGGAATTCAGGTGCAAAAAGGCGAACCACTTAGCAAACAACCCCTCCCCGAAACACCATTTGGGGAGTGGGAGGCTGAGACAAGGAAGAAAAAGAGCCCATAGTGGGGGCTCTCAAGCCTGTTACTGGGTTGCCCCTGGAATCTTCAATGGGCAGGCCACTTCAGGTTTAATCCCTCTAAGTTAGGAACATGCTGCTCTCCAGCATAGCAACACTGGCTGCTCCGATACCGGGCTGAGCTATATCCTTGATCTGCCTTTCCCTCTACCTCCTGGTTACCCTACTGGTCTCAGTTCAACTTCCCCCAGAAGTAGACCCAGAGACAAGGTGAGCACAGGCAGTCTACGAGGAAGGTGATGCCAAGAAGTACACCGCGGGAGGGGAGAAGTGAGAGGGGCCAAGGAGCAGCACCTGAGCCTCGACGGCAATATGTACATCAAACCCTTCGGGCAGTGGGGTTCTTTATTACCCTCTTTCTGGAGAAATAACTTGTGCCTTTAGGAAAATAAGCCNACTGAAGAAAGAGAAATTAGGGAATCCATCCCATTTACAATAGCACCAAAAACCATACGTTACCTTGGAATTAACTTAACCAGAGACGTAAAGGATTTATATTCTAGAAATTACAAATCACTCTTGAAAGACATTGAAGAAGACACAAAAAGATGGAAAAATATTCCATGCTCATGGATCGGAAGAATTAACATAGTTAACATGTCCATGCTACCCAGAGCAATCTACACTTTCAATGCTATCCAGATCAAAATACCAATGACATTTTTCAAAGAACTGAAACAAACAGCCCTTAAATTTGTGTGGAACCAGAAACAAAGCTGGGGGCATCACAATGCCAGATTTCAAGTTGTACTACAAAGCTGTGATCACAAAGACAGCATGGTACAGGCACTAAAACAGACACATAGACCAATGGAACAGAAGAAAGAACCCAGAAATGGACCCTCGGCTCTTTGGGCAACTAATCTTTGACAAAGCAGGAAAAAACATCCAGTGGAAAAAAGACAGTCTCTTCAATAAATGGTGGTGGGAAATTGGACAGCTACATGCAAAAGAATGAAACTTGACCACTCTATCACACCATACACAACGATAAACTCCAAATGGATGAAAGACCTCGATGTGAGACAGGAATCCCTCAAAATCCTAGAGGAGAACATAGGCAGCAACCTCTATGACATTGACCACAGCAACCTTTTTCATGACAAATCCCCAAATACAAGAGAAACAAAAGATAAAATGAACATGTGGGACTTCATCAAGATAAAAATCTTCTGCACAGCCAAGGAAACAGTCAAAAAAACTAAGAGGCAGCCCACAGAATGGGAGACAATATTGCAAATGACACTACAGATCAAAGACTGGTATCCAAGATCTATAAAGAACTTCTCAAACTCAATATACGAGAAACAAATAAACAAATCATAAAATGGGCAGAAGATATGAATAGACACTTGGAAAATAGACATTGGAAAATGAAGACATACAAATGGCTAACAGACACAGGAAAAAAATGTTCAAAATCATTAGCCATCAGGGAAATTCAAATCAAAACCACACTGAGATACCACCTTACGCCAGTTAGAATGGCAAAAATGGACAAGTCAGGAAGCAACAAATGTGGGAGAGGATGTGGAGAAAGGGGATTCCTCCTACATTGTTGGTGGGAATGTAAGTTGGTACAACCACTCTGGAAAACAGTGTGGAGATCCCTTAAAAAGTTAAAAAATGAGCTACCCTATGATCCAGCCATTGCACTACTGGGTATCTACCCCAAAGATACAGACATAGTGAAGAGAAGGGCCATATGTACCCCAATGTTCATAGCAGCCTTGTCCACGATAGCTAAATCGTGGAAGGAGCTGAGATGCCCTTCAACAGATGACTGGATTAAGAAGATGTGGTCCATATATACAATGGAATATTACTCAGCCATCACAAAGAATGATTTCTCAACATTTGCTACAACATGGACGGCACTGGAGGAGATAATGCTAAGTGAAATAAGTCAAGCAGAGAAAGAATTATCATATGGTTTCTCTCATCTGTGGAACATAAGAACTAGGAAGATCGGTAGGAGAAGAAAGGGATAAAGAAAGGGGGGGTAATCAGAAGGGGGAATGAAGCATGAGAGACTATGGACTCTGAGAAACAAACTGAGGGCTTCAGAGGGGAGGGAGATGGGGGAATGGGATAGGCTGGTGTTGGGTAGTAAGGAGGGCATGTATTGCATGGTTCACTGGGTGTTATACGCAACTAATGAATCATGGAACTTTACATCAAAGGCCAGGGATGTACTGTATGGTGACTAACATAATATAATAAAAAAATATTATTATAAAAAAAAAGGAAAATGAGCCTCAAATTCTCATGGAGGTCCTTTGTCTTCAGTGTGCCCACCTGGGCTTTGCCAAACACTGGCTCTCCCTCCTACAAGTGTGCTGAGCAGGAATAGGTTTAGGCCAAGGTGGAGACTTGTGAGAACATGTCCACATTTGTTTCCTAAGCCACTGTGCTTTTCAGCAGCACAGCGGAGCACAGTCAGCTCCCCGTGTGGCCACTTCCAGCATCAGTGGTATGGCCCTGAACTCTGTTGGATGGAAGGCATGGTATGCCTGTCATCAGGGACACCTGGACTTATCCACCCATCCTACTTCCAGAGACCATTAAACAGCACTCCGAAAGTCCAGGAGGCACAAACCTCCTTCCCAAACTTCTCCTTCCACCTGCACAAAACGAGGTAAGAACCACGCCCCACCCCATTCTCCCGGTTGCCTTTTTTGGTGGATTTGGGAGATCGGATTCCTTAACTTAGAATGATGGCAGATAGAGCTCTTAACGTTTTCTTAACTCCGACACCTCTCCGTGCAGTGGGGATTCTCAAAGTGCAAGTTTCAACCCTGCTCACTCATATGTGTGGTTTTCTAAACCAACTTCCTGTATGTGTAATCTCCAGTGCATGATGAAGGAACAGAATGTCAGACAGAGACAGAAATGGAGACAACAGTCAATTCAAGGCTTTTTTATAGCGGGAGTAGGGGAAGAAAAACAGACTTGAAAATTTATTAACATCTAATCCTGTTAAGATTTTCTCCACCATATGCCAGCACAACTGCACACTGGAATGTGTACTAATTACCCCGTTGTATCGTGTGTGTATGCTTTATACGCAGTCCCTGACCTTTTCGTTAATAACTTTGCGTTATATTCATTGACCTGAAACAAATTGAATTCACTGGCACTCACTCAAGAATTGAATTACACAGTCTTCTTAATTGGTCTCTTATTTATTTAAATGTGAAAAAGTAACGGCTTGCCACCTGTAATATTTTCCCAACAAAGTAAAATTAGAATTCCAATATTTTCCCTAAGCTAGATGATTTTTTTTCAATCATCCAGCCATGAATATATATTAGCCACGAAACTATAGTTCTGGTATTATCTCTAAAAAGAATCTCTTAATTTTCTCTTTCATTGCCAATGATCTGAAAAATGCTGATATAGAAACGTATTAATTAGAGGAGATTTATGTAAATCAGCTGGGCTAGGAAGTCTTTTCTGGGAAGTGGTCCTGAAACAGGCAGCACTCCACCTTCTTCACCAATAGTTACACTGTCTTACCCTCCCCAGCTCTTTGGAGCCTTCTTCTGTGATTTAATATACCTCCGGATGGCAAAATCGGCAGCACTAAGACAGGAATATGTTAAGCATGTGAAGATATTTTCCGCTGCATTTGTTAGTTTTAAGTCCTTGAGCTGCATTGTCTGTTGACTGGAGGGGGCCAGAAATCTAATTTCAGGAGTTTAGTGATGTTCTCCTATCGACGGTTTCACAGGCAATAGATACTGCCGGTAACATTGTTCTTAACACCATTCACTCATCTCTTCCCTTGGAGGATTCTTGCAAGCGATTGAAGAGATAGGAGCCGCTAGAAATTTTTGGCTTTGCTTTCTAATTCCAGTGTGAAATTAATTGTCCCAACTGCAAAGAACTACTTACTCCTTTACTTACTATATTTAACTTAAAAATGCAAATGTTGTTAGTGGACTGATGACTGATAAGGGTGCCTTTGTACCCGGCTTTAACCTCTATTAGTGAGGATTATGAGGACGTAGCCACATTGGCATTTTCTAAGTGTCACCATGACAGCACTTGCTGCACAAATGCCTAGCTGTCACCGTGAGTTTTATCACTTGGTTTTTCCCTCCGAATGTAGACTAATAAGCCCAGAAATTACAATTGCCTCCCTGCCGAATCTGTGATAGGCGGAAATAATGATATCAGTGCCCTGCTAATCTTCTTGCCTCTGCGCTTGGCACTGTCCTATTGAGTCACCTGTCACACTCCGCTTTGATGAGGCGAATTCAATCTCCCTGCTGTAATGACAATGGGGCCATTTTAATGTTTGGAAATGATTATGTGGAAGCTTCCCTGTGCTCCGTCTTGGCAAGCAAGCCAGGGCGCTATGCACACCAGGAGAGCGGGCTCTGGCTGGCGGGCAGGTGGTGGTAATGCTGAGTTATTGGGAGGTGGACGCACAGTTGGCTTGTCAGTCCTCCGTACTGGTCTTGTAGGAGGGAAGGATGGGGAGGGGAGGAGGTGGGCTCACTCCTGCAGAAGCATAGCCATTGGCTAATCTCTCAGTTGCCTGTACACATTTGCCTCTAGAAGGATTTCCCAGAACCATCTGTGTTGTTCAAGGAGGCAAGGGTGTTTGGAGCTTATAAATAACTACTGTCACACTACCAGCATCATTTGCTGGGCTAGGGGCAGGACAGCAGTATGAGAATTTTGGAGTACTTAATGTCCAGGACGTTAACCAAATCAAACTACTCTTACTCCAAGCCTACTCTTTCCTTCTTCTTTGACAGTAATTCTGCTGCAGAGCCAAAAAAAAAAATGTATAAATTGGAACATGCTGATGAGACGTTGATGAGATCTGGAGCAACGAGAGCCCTTATCCATTGCCGGTATCAATTTCTAAAAGTACTTTGGAAAACCAGCAGTCTCTACTAAAGCCAGACATAGGCAAAGCCAGCAATTTCACTCCTAGGCAGATTTCCAATGGAGATGCATGTCGTAGTGGAATCTCTCACGACTATGCCAAATAGAAATTCATCCAAATACCTGCCCACCAGCAGTAGAATAGATGAACTGACTAGGAATAGGGTTACAGAGGAATACTATACAGCCATCAGAATGACTGAGCTACAACCACGTGGAGGAATCTCCCAAACAGGATACTGGGTGAAAGAAGTGAAACTTAAAGTGTACATATATAAAGTACTGCATTTATACACGTTCAGAGGCAGACAAACTGCTCTGTGATGTGAGAAGTTGGGAGGGTGGTTACCCTTGGTGGAATTCCTGGAAAAGGCCAGCAGGGGGAGCTTCTTGGGGCTGATAACATTCTGATTCTTGATCCAGGTGCTGGTTACACTAGTGTATTTGGTTTCTGAAAATGTATTGATTTGTGTACTTCTTCGTATATACTGTAATAAAGAGTTTTTAATTACATTTAACTTAATGTTTTTAATGTACTGTATGAGGCATCTGTGCTCTTCTCTGCCTCTACAACATAGGTGACTAAGACGGATGGCACTTTGTAGCTGGACCTCAAACTCCTTCACCAATGACTTGGTCTGTGTAAACGGGATCTGAGAAGGGTGTCTATTATTGAGAAGCAAGAACATTGATCACTGAACTGGAGAGGGAAAGTGATATGCCATCTGAATCTCCAGCACTTCCAGCATCCTGCCAGTGTGGATCCCTTGTCTTGGGCAAGAGAAAGAGAAGGTTCTGGAAGGCAAATAAAGTGTGTATGCTACACTCTTCAGGAGGCAGGGCAAGCGTCACAGTGCATAGGGGTGATGAATCAGGTGTCCTAGGACCACTTCCCAACTATATCTCCTACAAACTCTTCCTGTCCTGCTTCAAATCATAGCTTTTTCACCAAATATAAGTCATGGGAATGAAAATTTCTGCCTTTTGGAGCTACTACTTATCCATGGCTTTCCCTATTTAAACAATAAAGCTCAAGGAAAACATTATTATCTCTGGTAATCAGATCCCAGAGGGATAGCAGCACACGGAATACACATAGCCTACAACCTCTGATCCTTCCAGAAGGGCAGCTCCCAAGTTCCCTGTTAACATGAAAGAAGGGTGTGCAGAAATGAGTCATAATTCAGCAGGCAAAATCATGTGCAATTGGAGTAGGCTGGGCTCTGTAATGTAAATTGCTTGGCTTATTTCCAGAGCAAACTGGAGATGCCCCTGGCCAGCTAAGTAGCCTCAAACTCACTCTTTACCCTCATTTATTTCTTCTGGCAGGCTGTTTTGTCCATCTTACCTGCCCAACATAGGGTTCATTTAACTTAGTGGTCACCTGCTTATAGCTACAATGAAAGTCAACTGCAAAAGCATTTTAATCTTGGTATCCAAGACTCTCAGCAGTTTCTTAGTCTTTCTTAAATGTGGAAAAATAACAATGCTTTTTAAAATAATACCAATAACCGTGATAATAGTAATGAATCCACTGAATTTTAAATTATTTTCAAGAAAAATGGTGGGTTTTTTTCCCTACCACCAGCCACCAGTGTGATGTCTTGGAAAAGTTCTTTAACCTCTCTGAACTTCAGCTTCCTCATTTGTACAGTAGAAGAAAAGCACCTGACTGCAGAGTTATTTTGAGGATCAAATGAGATAATGCTTGTACAGCACTCAGAATGGCACCTAGGATATTGGACACTCTTGATAAATGATGGTCCCTAGAGCAATGACGATCATGATGTCACTTCCTTGAGCAAAGCTCATCATCAACAGGCTTCCTTTGCCTGAAAAACAAAACCCATACTTGACCACAGCAGCCAATGCCCTTCACGATCTGACCCCAACCATCTTCTCAGCCCTAACAACAGATTAGACACCCCTCCCCGTTTTCCAAATCTGTTCTGTCCTTTTTTTTTTAATTGAATATGATTGACATATAACATTATATTAGTTTCAGGTAAAAAATATAATGGTTTGTGGAAAACCTGGGTGGCTCAATTGGTGAAACATCTGACTCTTGATTTCTGCTCAGGTCATGATCTCGGGGTCCTGGAATCAAGCCCCGAGTTGGGCATCAAGCTCAGTGTGGAGTCTGCTATCCTTCTGATCCTCCCCCCTCCCTCTCTCTCTCAAGTAAATAAATAAATAAAAGCTTTAAAAAAAACATAATGATTCAGTATTTGTATATATTGTGCAAATGATCACCACCATAAGTCTTGCTAGCATTTAGTTACAAAAATTTTTTTTCTTGTGATGAGGGCTTTTAAAATTTACTCTCTTAGTAACTTTCAAATATGCAGTACCAGTATTGTTCACTACAGTCACCATGCTATACATGACATCCCCAAAGCTAAATTATTTTATAATTGGAAGTTTGTACCTTTTGCTGCTCTGACTTTTCTTTCTCTCCATCCCTTTTCCCACCAGCATCTGTGGTAGAATCTCTTCCTTTCTCTCCCTTTATTTCTTCCATTTTAGAGACTACTATTTCTTCAAGGCACAGACAAGAAGTTCTTCCCTTCATAAAGTTGTGGCTCCCTCAGAGGGGCACCTCCACTTTGGTGGGCACCCAGAGGCAGACACACAGTAGGACCTCATGGGTTTTAGTTGTGTGGCAGAGCAGTTATCACTCTACTACTACCTATGTGATTCCTTTCACTTCCCAGCCTCCCTTGCAATGTAATTGGTTCTGACCAACATAGTGTGAACAGAAATGATGGGTGACATGTTCAGGATGAGCTCAACTCCTCCTCAGTCCCTCTCTTCGCCTACTACAGCAACCTCAGAAGCCACATGATCCCAAAGAGACAGCTAGAAGATGGCAGCAGTTTCATCAGCTTGTGCCTCTGACTGAGTGAGGACAGCCCCAGCTGACCTGGATGGAATGTTCAGACCTTGTGTGAGCCACTGATCTGCAGCAGCTGGTTCGTTGCAGCCACTGAGCCTGGTGAGGGCAACTTCCTCCTCTGTGCTCTCCAATCCCTTAGAATCTGTAACTTAATGGGCGTTGTATTACAGAGGTTGGGGATACATGTGTGTGCACACATGAACTTTCTTCCTGGAAAGGATATAGCTTCCTAGAATTCTGGGGTCAAGTCAGCTTCATCTTTGACTCCCCAATCACCCCTACCAGGTGCTGGGACACAGTAGGATTTCAGAAATATCTGTTGAATTGATTGTGCTTCCTTTTGTTTCCACATTAAGACAAAGTCCAAATGGGTAAAAGCACAACTTTAAGTAAGGATATTTTTTCCTAAACCTGGTAGTATCTGGTAGTACATGATTATTCTCCAGTTTGAGGAATGTCTTCCCTTTCAATAAAAAACAAAAAACTTAAGATATCTCCAAACCATTAGGATGTGAAACATTATCACAATTCAGTGAAATGCTAGGTGTCCTCCTTCTGGTAAAAGACTCTTCCCAGCCTCACTGGTTGGGCTGTAAGTCACCAAGCACAAACCAAAGCAAGTGTGTGAATTTGAATAGGCAAATGGTGGCATGTTTTTCCGAAAGCAATCCTCCCTGGAATAGGTGTGTGTGTGTGTGTGTGTGTGTGTGTGTGTGTGTGTGTGTGTGTGTGATTCCCTTCATTATTGAATCAACATGTGTCATAGTTAAATGGGCACAGATGATAGAATTCTATCAGAGCTAAGCCCATAGCATCATGACTGATGCTGGAACACATGTAGTTACTACCTCTGTGCAAACTAAGGCACAGAGGAAGGGAAATTCTTGCAAGGCAGGAGATATTTGTGTACCCTCAGTTAATTTAAATCTTTTCTCTATTGCTTGCAACTACTGACCTCCCTTATACATAAAATAATCACTTATAATGATAGCCAGCCTTTCATTTCAATTTCAAAAAATCCACTGAGAATGTTTCAGAGTCTTTAGACAACGCTACTCAGTCTGATTATTTTGTCTGGCTTGACAAGGTAAAAAATGAAAAATAGAAAGGAAAGTGCCTCAGTTTGACTGAACAGACCTATAAATTTATTTATTTTGTGAATGAACTATCTGTGAAGCCTACCAAAATCTTGGTCTAAGAGACTCCTGAAGAAAACAAAGCACCAGTTTGCTAAATTCAAAGAGATTTGCTTTGAACAAGACACAAAGAAAAGGTATATATGTCTTAAGGAATAAAAAGGTGAAACAAACAAAAAGGATGCCCTACATGGGAAGTTATATTTCCAAATATCACTAAAACGATCAAAACAGAAGAAACAAGCATTAGTGAAAACTGAGTGCATTTGGTACTTACTATGAACAGGGGAAAACATGATTTCAGAGGGTGGGGAGAAGAGTACAGAATCCATTCTGAGGGAGGATAAAGGGGTTCCTCGATAGGTTTGTATGAAAGGGGTCCCACAGTAGAACTGAATAAAAGCCTATTTTTCCCAGCCTTTTAAACACAGACAGACCTTTGTAGAGAATAGAAAGTGTATTATTGGAAATGTGTCTGCTCCCAAGAAGAATGATGCTGGGAGGCTGCTCCTGCACAGACGTGTATTCCAGGTGAATACGTCTCATTGATGAAAGATGTATCCCAGCTCGGAGCTTATAAATGGATCCCAAAGGAAGTACCAGCAAGTATATGGGGAAAATATGATTCTCAGAGAAAAGCACAAATTTAAGAGATACACCAAAATATCAAAAGGGGTTACGACAGGAGCAGGATTGAAAGGCTTTGCAGACTACAAGCCACTCTTGACCAACCAGCATGGTCAAGTCAACAAGTCAGGTTGGCGACCTACAAACAAAGTGTCTGCATGGTTTCTACTCCCTAAAAAAGTTTGTGAATATTATAGAAACATTAAAAAATGCAGGTATCTAACGGGGGAAGAGAACTCATTTCTACTCCATTCACAAACTAATGAAGCTGTCTTTTGAGCTTTACCTTGTGACTCAGATGAGAAGCTGAAACCTTGATAATCACCATGTGCCAGATGATCAAGGATCCTCAGTCATCAACCAAATGCATGCCTATTTTTGGAGGAAGTGATTTTGATCTCCTTCTTCGTATTTCCAGAGACTTGGAAGCAGCCAAGAGGGCTCCTAGAGAAAGGTTTGAAGTGAGCTTAATAGCTCCTTACTGCCGAGTAGGTTTAGCATATGCCCTTCAAAAGTTAATGACCCTACTAATGTGTCGTTAGCACACGGTGTCGGGCTCTTTGACTCTCTTTAGGCTCTCAGGATCCTCAGAGCTTGAGCAGAGGAGATAGTGAGGAGTAGTTTAGCAGAAAAATAAATGCACAGCACATTTTTCTGTTACTTGGGAACACTTTCCAGTATGTTATCATATGTAGATATGTCTATTTTAAACGATTTTGAAATCTTGAAGAATCTTAAAAGGAAATTCTCTCTTCTTCCTTTATAGAGGGAGTTTACAAACACATGCACAGCTTATAAAATGAGGGCATTGTCTACTGTAATAACAATAGCTCTCAGGGCCAACTCCCCAGAAGCAGATCCTGAGACTCAAATTCTGAAGCAAGTGTTTTCTTAAGAAAGTGCTCCTAGGGAAAACTGAGAAGGGCTTGGAGAAGTTGGAGAGGGAAAGAAAGGAAGCCAAGAAAAGGTGTGGTCCAGGCAAAGTCCTACAAAGGGCAGTGGGAGCCTGGCCTCTCAAAAGCTCAGGAGCATAGGTTACGTCTCAGAATTATCTCAACCTGGGGCAAGGGTTCAGAACGTCCCCAAATCAGGGGAAGCCCACAATAGAAAAGGTAAAAAGGTCCCTGGGGGGTACAGGCAAAGTACTAAGCAACATCTTTTCTTGTGGATACCTTTAAGAAGCATGTGACATAGGGAATGCTAACAAAGTTATCAAAAAGTGAGAGAAAGTGGCTGAGTAATATTCCAGTTGTGTATTTATATATACCATGCACACACACACACACACACACACACACACACACAACATCTTCTTTATCCATTCTTCTATCAGCATACACTTGAGTTGCTTCTATGTCTTGGCTATTGTAAATAATGCTGCAATAAACATAGGGGTACATACATCTTTTTGAATTAGAGTTTTCATTTTCTTTGGGTCAATACTCAGCAGTGGAATTACCGGATCATGTGGCATTTCTTTTTTGATTTTTTTTAGGAATCTCCATACTGTTTTTCACAGTGACTGCACCAATTTACAATCCCACCAACAGTGCACAAGGTGGAATCTATAAAACAAAACAACCAAAGAAACAAAGTGGTTGCCGCAAGAGTGGGGGTGGGGGGATGGGCAAAAGGGATAAAGGGAAGTAGGAGGTACAGGCTTCCAGTTATGGAATGGATAAGTCACGAGATGAAAGTCACGGCATAGGGAATATAGCCAATGGTATTGTAGCAGGGCTGTATCATGACAGATGGTAACTACCCTTGTGGTAAGCATTGCATAACATACAGACCTGTCTGATCTCTATGCCGTACACCTAAAACTAATGTAACATTGTGTCAACTATACAATATAAATAAATACATGAACAAATGAATGAATGAATGAATGAATGAATGAATGAATGAAAAAGTGGAAAAAATGGAAGTGGGAGAAAAACAATTAAATGTTCTTTTCAAAAATTAGAACAAAAAGAAGCAGCATAGAGGACTGGCAGACTGCTACTTCTTTTTTTTTTAAAGATTTTATTTATTTGACAGAGAGAAAGAAAGGGAGAGAGAACAAGCAAGGGGAGTGGCAAGCAGAGGGAGAAGGAGAAGCAGGCTCTCTGCTGAGCAGGAAGCCCAATGCAGGACTCAATCCCAGGACCTGGGATCGTGACCTGAGCCAAAGGCAGACACTTAACTGACTGAACCACCCAGGCATCCCTGGCAGACTGTTACTCTTTTATGAAATGTGGTAGTCAGTCTCCAAAACGGCCCCTAAAGATCCTCCCCTCCTGGTTTTTATACCTCTGTGTGGCCTCCCCCCCACAAACACACTGGATCCTGGTTGGTCTGTGTGGCCAATAGAATATGGCAGTAGTGATGGTACGTCACCTCCCCGAAGCTAGGTTATAAAAGACATATTGGTTTTTGCTTCTCTCTCGGGCCACTTGCTCTGGGGGCAGCCAACTGCCATGCTGAGGAACTCCCACAACCCAGGGAAAGCCAAGGAACGGAGGCCTTGAGCCAAAAGCCGTGTGAGTAAGCTATTGGAAGCAGTTCCTCCAGCTACTGTTAAGCCTTCAGATGGCTGCAGCCCCCTCTAACATCTTAACTACAATCTCATAAGGAGACCCTGAGTCAGAACCACCCAGATAAGCTAGGACTTCAGAAACTGTAAAATAATAAATGTTTTCTGTTTTAAACCACTACATTTGAGAGTAATTTGTTACACAGCAATAGACAATGAATGCATGAAGCATGTACTCAAAGCATGTTTTGTGCCCTTATGAGTGTTACCAAACACTGGGACCCAAATCCAGATACCAAACTGACAAGAGTCCAGAACCAGGCCGGGGAGGGGGGGGAAATGCAGGGTTTACCATGGATGCCAATGTCAACAAAACAGCTTCAGGGAGACTAGGAGTATTTCCCATGCTGTTGAATGAACAGCTGCTTCCAATTTAGAATCAGCATCCCGAATGAGAACAGAGAAGCTTCCAGGTGGTTAAAGAAAAAAATGCAAAATTGAAATATTTTTAAAAGATTTTTATTATGATTAAAATTTTTAAAAAAATGTCTACCTGCGGGCGCCTGGGTGGCACAGCAGTTGGGCGTCTGCCTTCGGCTCAGGGCGTGATCCCGGCGTTATGGGATCGAGCCCCACATCAGGCTCCTCTGCTATGAGCCTGCTTCTTCCTCTCCCACTCCCCCTGCTTGTGTTCCCTCTCTCGCTGGCTGTCTCTATCTCTGTCAAATAAATAAATAAAATTTTAAAAAAAAAATGTCTACCTGACAAGAAAGCTTCAATTATCTGGAAGCTAATTTTCTTTCTTTTTCTTTTTCTTCTTCTTCTTCTTTTTTTTTTTTTTTTGAGAGAGAAAGAGAGAGAGCATACACACGCACCAGGGTGGGGGGGGTAGCAGAGGGAGGCGGAGAGAGAGAATCAAGCAGGCTCCACCTTCAGTGCAGAGCCAGTGAGGGCTTCAGTCTCACAACCCTGATATGACCTGAGCAGAAATCAAGAGTCAGACGCTTAACCAACTGAGCTACCCAGAAACCCCTGGAAGCTAACTTTCAGAGAATAGTTTTGATTATCTATTCAAAAACCATCCCCAACCCTCTTTTCCATGGTGGCAGAGTCTACCTCTACTTTAGAAACTAAAATTATTTGATATTCAGTTCCCCAGCCTCCTCTGTAGCCTAGGTCACAGCCAATGGGATCCAAAGGCAGTCTAAAGAGGGAATTTTTGGAAAGATTTCCCATAAAAAGAAAGACACATAGGGCAAAATGCCCCTTCCTGCCCACATTTAGAACTTGTATGAGAATATTCTGCTTGGATTTGTAGTAATGGTCATGCTATCATGAGGAGCAAGACAAAATATTCACAGAGAAGCTGACTCTCTCGTCTCTCTCTCTCTCTCTCTCTCTCTCTGTGTCCTAGCTTCAGGATAGTTAGGTCAGACCTCTTACATGGTGGCCTAAGGCCCCATAGAGAATGCTCCAAGAAAAACCAAGAGAAGAAGTGAGGCCTTTCCTAACCTAGCATCAGAGCTCACACAGTCTCACTTTCACCCTGTTCTATGCATCATGTAGTCACGAAGGTGGGTGCTACTATATCAAGGCAACACAGACCCACCTCTAGATGGGACGAGTTTCATGTAACTGTTGGATGTGTTTTCAAACTGCCAAAAAAATCCTAATTGGCACCCTTGGGTTCCACTGACCAGAGAAATACATCTGTTTCTCCCTCTGTGGGATGACTTTGGAAGGCCCCCTCACAAGACTTCTCACACTATCTTTATTGGGAAAGCTGGTCTTCCCTCAGAGCCGTTATTAACATTTCCATCCTTAATAAGCCTATTAAACTCCTCCAGAGCCCAAGAAGGGCTCAGACCCTGGGTAACTCATTGCAGCTCACAGAAGAGGGCTTCCCAGATGGTGATCTAAAGAGTGAACAGTCCCTCTAATGCCAAGGTGGTTAATTGAAAAGGTAGAATATTTTCAAAACTAATGGTTCATATACGGCTCTGTTGAATAATAGGGTTTGTGTTTTTCTTAAACTTACTTGCTAAGAAGCTAAAAGTACCAGTTGTGGTGACTCTGTTGGATTTGGTTTCCCTCCTCCCAAAAGTAGATGCTGAAACAGAGAACTGGCTACAAGTGGCTTAATTATGATCCCAGGAAGCAGGACATGAAAGAGCAGAACATGGGAAGGAAGGGAGAAAAGCTAACAGAAACTGTGGTAATGAAAGGGTTATCACTGAGAACAACTGAGGACCTCCAAGTGACCATGTAGAACCATATCTACCTGGCCCACTAAGGGTCAAGGAACTTGGGTCTTTATCTGCCATCTCCTGTCCCTCATCCAGTGTAGGTCACTCCTGGGGGCACTTACTTCCCAGCACCTCTGGGCTGCCCCAGCTCAAGGGACGCAGAAAGCCACAGGAGACCTCCATGGTAAGCTGAGGGAATTTGGAAGGGCATTGGCAGCTCCTGGTATAAACATCTTTCCGTCAGACCTTCCATCACATCAAATTCTTTTTTAGAAGTAGGCAGAGTACACATTATTTTTCAAACACAAGATTCATTCATTAGAGTTGGTCACATATTAATTTGGAGTGTATGGAAGAAGTAAGCCTTGGATGTGTATCACTGGGGAGCCACAGCACATGGGTAGCTGATATGATCCAAGCTGATCAAAAGGCGGCAGGAGAGAAAAGTGCTCACCAACAGTAGACCCCTGGTGCTAGTTGACTCATTAACCAGAAACTGATTAAACCGCTCTCTTGTTTCTCCCCTCTCCCTCACAGCTGCTGGCCTTTCCCCCTTTCACTGCTCATTAGCACCCCTGGCAAAGGAGCAATGGGTGAGATCAGATCCACGGGAGTCCTTTTTCTTAAACTTGATTCAGGGCAGAATGAAGAATAAAGTTGCAACTAGTAACAGATGATATTTTTTTCTTTTTTTATGGTGGTAAAACACACACAACATAAACTTCACCACTTCAACCATTTTTAAAAGTGTCCAGTTCAGTGGCATTAAGTACATTCACACTGTTCTGCAACCATCACCACCAACCGTCTCCAGAACTTTTCCAACAGATTGTAGAACTTGGGGTTGTCTATGAAAATTGCCTTTTCATTGTGTCCTTATTGTCCGTTTATTCAGATATTCAAGAGTTGGTCATGGAGGACATTAGGAGAAGGAAGGGAAAAATGAAGGAGGGGAAATCAGAGGGGGAGACGAACCATGAGAGACTATGGACTTCGGGAAACAAACTGAGGGTTTGGGGGGTGGTTAGCCCAGTGATGGGTATTAAGGAGGGCACTTACTGCAATGAGCACTGGATGTTATACCCAGACAATGAATCATGGAACACTACGTCAAAAACTAATGATGTACTGTATGGTGACTAACATAAAATAATAAAATTAAAAAGAAAGGCAAGTTCTAGAGGGAAAAAAAGCAAAATGTCACTTCTGGATAGGTAAAAATAAGTTTATTGTTTTTGGTATTTTTATATAAAATATTATAAAGCAAGGATGTTGTATCAGATAGATATTGCTACATAACAAACCATCCCAAAATATAATGGCTTGAAACGACCATCATTTATTTAGTCACTGTCCTAAGGAATGGCAGTCTGGGCTGGGCTTAGCTGTGTGATTCTGCCTATTTGGACTAAACATAGTTGATGTTGGCTGGGCACGCTCTTGTGGCTGCTTTCAGTTGCCAGGTCTGGTATAAGAGGGCTCAGCTGGAATGGCTCGTCTCAGCTCCATGTGTTGTCTCAAACTCCAGCAGGCTTATTCAACATGGCAGCTCAGCAGGACCTCAAGGGCAGGGAAAGGGCCAATGCTCAAGTGCTCTTCTTGTCTCTGCTTACATCACAGTTACTCCTGCCCATCAGCCAGAACAAGCTGCATGACCAAGCCTAGAGTCAGTATGATAAAAACACCAAAAGGCATGTAATGGGGAGGCATGAACAAATTGGAGCCATTACTGTGATGAATCCACCACAGGTGTTATCCTTTCTGGGGCCAGAACTCTATATGAAAATAACTATTCATCTGAGATCACCTTTGTTTTCGTTAAAGTATTCCAGCCCCATTCTGATGCCCAGACAAGCATTCCCAAGAGCTGAATTTGTACATTTGATGTAACTAAGCCAGAGCCATTTGACCCCAGCTGACACCATCTTTGTGATCCAACAAAATCCCTGAATCTAAACCATACTATTTCTCTGACCCAACTAGGTGGAGATATGATTGATTGACCATCATGGTTAGTGTTACCTCTTCTGATGGTCATCTTGCATCATATCTTCTTATGAAAAAAAGCAGAGGAGTGGAAGAGCTTTGTACCATGGGCAAGAAATAATGACAAGAGAAAGAAGAATGTGTATACAGTTGGATTCCCCTTTCTAAACATGTGCTCCCATCTCCAATCCATGCCATGTTCTCACCAGCAAAGTGGGGCTTGTTGGCTTAAAGGATCTTTCTTGCTTAAAGTGTTCTCAAAATAAAAAAAGTAAACGTACTCTGTTTCTTACAACAGAATTTGATGAAATGAAAAATCTGACTCAAGTTTTTAATATTTGGATCAAGAATCTGTCATAAATTGGGAAACTATAACCTCAGATTAAAGGCATCAAATATATTTCTTTTTCTTTTTCATTATTTTTATTTTAAAAAAGTAAGACTTGCTTTTGGTAGTAAATTGCCTGTCCTCATTACCCCAGACCTCTAGCCCCCAGTCACTGTCCAGGATGCACACCTTATTACTAGTTTCCTATGTATTAAATGCTTCTACTAGTGAATGTGTGTGTGTGTGTGTGTGTGTGTATTACATACATAGTAGATTGAACCATATGTAATTGCCACTGTTGAAACGTTTTTGACCTACAAAAACAGGACTGTCTTATCAAACAATCTACTATATCTTTTTTAATGTACATAAGAGCATAAAAATATACCGGTCTGCATCATGGTGTTTTTACTTACCTAAACATCTTGAAGACCTAGCTATATTAGTGCAAAAGGCTTGATGTTATTCTTTTCCATGACTACATAGGTATGACTGTAATTTATTTAACAATTCCCTCTCTGATGCACACTTAAGCTTATTTCCAGTTTTTATTATTACAATACTGGCAAAGTGTCCCACTCAGCATTTGAATCTGGGCATCTGCAGGAAGACAGATGGGGGTATGCAAGGACAGTCTGCTGTTTTCCTGTCTCATGGTCTTCTTGTTCCTTGCCTAACTGACTCAAGCCATAACGGAACTCTTCATCACTGACTCCTGTGTCACAAGACCAGTTGACTGATACTTGTAAAGGGGTGCTAGAAGCACCAACCAAAATCTTTGCTCTTCCCATTCCCTAGAGCTCAGAAATTGATTGGACTCATAAAATCAAAAGGATTTGAATGTCCAGCAAGCTCTTACCTCTGTGGGCAGGAATCTCTTGTCTGGAAGCCCTTTTGTGTGAAGAGATACTAGTTTCCCAGACAAACCTGATTTCAGTTCTTGCATGGCCTTGGGTGACTTATTTACCCTCTCCAAACCTCGGGTTCCCCACCTGTGAAATAGTATACCCATTGCATAGTGTTTGATGAGGATTAAATGAAATGATGTACCTGTCACATAGAGGCACTCAACAAATCAGCCATTTGCTCCTTAAACCAAGTTTCCACAGCCAAAACACTTAGTGTTTTCCTAAAAGAGGTAGGCCAGTGATGTTTTTAAGGAAATATGAAAAAGTCTTCTGCAAGCCCACCTTTCTGCTGGCATGCAGTAGGCAGTGTTTGTTTTCTGATCTCAGAGTTATTTGTGGATTGTGATTACTGATCCCTGAATTCTGACCCCATCTTTGGCACAGAGAGCTTGGCTTGAAAAGTCTAATTCCTAAAAAGTTAAAAGTTAGCGGGCCAGAGAACATATTCCCAGCATCCTTGCAACGCCAGATGCTCCATCTCATTTCCTAGGCTCTAGCTCAGTCAGATAATCTGTAGACACGTAAATTATCCATCATCTAGACTGAGCCATATTGCGGACCACTTCATGAAGAGCAGAGGAGGAAAAGCAAGTCAGGTATGGAAAGGAGTCACTGGACACTCCGCTTTTATTTGTTGATTTAGGATAATGATTTTAGACTTTGTAAGCACATGCTCATTTTTGAGTGATCCATAAAAGCACAAGGAAAAAAAGAAAAACCTTTCTCTCTAGAAATCACAGTGGACATCTCTCCACACACTTACACAGCTCAAATATTCAAAATATAGATAGGTGGTCTATTTGGGGGGATAATATTATACTTAATACCCTATTTGTTTACTTGCTTATTTTTTGTTTTCCAACCTTCCTACTCCAAACTCTACACTGGAAAAGTCCATGGGGGCAGGAACTTTGATTATCTTGTCCACTGCAGGGAGTCCTCAAAGTCTAGTACGGGTCTGACACATAGTAAACTCTCAAAGCATGTGTTAAATGTTGAAATATTTCTACTCGGATGTCTATAATTTTTTTCTTTCAACTTGGTGTTCATTAGTTTCTCCAGCATATAACTTAGTGTGGATCATTGTACATCATTTTTTTTCCCTGGAATATTTTGTTCTTTCAATGTTTCCTTATTTTAGTAAAGTTTTCTTCTATTACATCCTTGAGTATGTTGCTCCATTTTCCTGTTTTCTTCTTCAGAAACAGTAATTGTGGATACATGGGTCTCCTCTATCTCTCATATATATCATCTTCGTTGTAATTATTATTTATAATGGACTTTTCCATTTCATTTTGTGCGATGATCTCAAGCCTACACGCTGTCTCTATTTTTGTTTTTATTTTCTGGTACTTGTTTCCTGTACCTTTAATTTCATTACCCTAAGAGCGTATCTTTCCCCAGGTCTGTGTTCCTGGACCAGTGTTGCTCATAGCAGGCTCTTTAGGATGCATGCCATTTGGGCTGTGATCAGGTTCTGGTTGTCCATTCCTTACCACTCCCCTAGCCTCCTCTCTGGGATTTGTGTTGTTTTGTTTTGTTTTTTTGAATGAAAGCCTTGGTCACCGACAAAAGAAACAGACTACCGGCATACAAATTCCTTTTTTAGCTAACTTCCATCCCTGACCTCACTAAAAGCAGTGACTATCTCCTCATAGAGATAAGAACATTACCTACCTCTCCCCTGGGCTGCCCATGAAACTGTATCTCAACTCTCTAAGAATCCTTGGATATGTTCTTCTTGATGTTGACAAACACTTTTGAAGTAATACATATCCTTATCAGAGTTTGAGACAGCGTGTGTCAGCTGTCGGCTTACTCCCTCATCTTACCCTAGATTTCTTGGCATTTGCCAGCAATGATTCATACTCCATGGTGTGATACTGTTATGAGATTCCTACTTCATTGATGATGGATTGTATTTCTTCTATCCTTTGTCCCTTTTGCTAATTTAGATGGAGTTCAAATTCAGGTTAGAGTGAAGATGCTGCCATTCTTACTCCACTACTAGGTTGATCAGAGAGGTCAGACTTGGACCAGGTGAAAGAGCTGCAACTGGGAATTATGGGTCTGATGCCAGTTGAATGCCTATGATGCTCTCACTTCTCAAGTTCACCCTCCCCAGCCATCTATCTCTGTGGTGAAGATGCTGCTTAATGCATACACCACGTGCCTCACTAATGATGCTTTCCACAGGCATGCTGCATTCTCCTCTCTGCTATAATAAGTGCTATGTGGCCCTCAATGCCTGGACCAAATACTCATTAATATTTATGCTTCCTGAGAGTGATGGGGTGTCCCAGTGATTTGCAGACATGAGCAGGTGCCCCTAATGGAAGAATAAGTAGGAGCCCTCTCTTGGGGGATAGCAGCTTTCAGTCTTCCTGTGATAGAAAAGAATTTGGGATGATAATGGAAATATCCACAGTCTTCATGGAGTAATTGCCAGCTATCCAACTGTCTGACTTGGACTATAGTTGTGAGAAAGGCTGGAGAAAAGGTGGAGAGGTAGCTGATGTCCCTGGGTAGAGAGAAGAGAGCTCTGATTTCCTTCCCTAGCCAGAAGCTTCCCTATTACTGTAAAGTCAGAGACAGAAGTTATTCCAGGGACAAGTTTGTCTGCTTGCACACCCAGATTCCAATTCTCTGCCCCTGACATGTTGTCTCCTACTCATAAACTTTCCTTCAATGCATAAAACCTTAGTAAAATATTATTAGTCATTATCTATATTGGCTATAAAATGCCATATCTACTTCAATCTTTGATTTAGTTATCAAGTTATAACAACAGAAATAAACAACCAATCCATGGAGTGGGGTCAGGGTTCTGCCAATTTCTGACTGGTGATATTTCCTGTGGCCCATTGATTCAAACAGGACAGCTTAGGATAACCTCTATTCAATAAAGAGATAGTGCTAAAGTTTTTATATTTTATTTTGTATTAGCTTTAAATGTCTGGCAATGTCCAGGTCACTAAATTCTGCTGACCATATACAATAACTGCCCTATGCACACAGTTAGAGTATGTCATTTCTGCAAACTGTACTTGTGTGAATAAAGTAGGAAAAATTATGATAGGAGTCCAAGCTGGTGAGACTTATGGTCTGCCAAGGCCTTTGTTTAAACAAGGATGTTGATTGGTTTGCCTGATGTGGTGATTTGAAAATATGTCTGCAAATTTTTTGACTCTCATCCCATCAAAAAGGTAGGGCTTTTAATTCCTCTCCCATGGAATATGAACTGGCCTTTATGACTCACTTTTAATGGATAAAATGCAGCAGAAGTGTCTCTGAGTGACCTCTGAGCAAGGTCTTAAAAGGGACAACTTCCACCTGTCTGGTTCCATCCTCAGAACTCAGACACTTTATTGTGAGAAAGCCCTGGCATGCAGAAAGGCCACATGGAGGTGTTCCAGCTGACAGCACCAGCTGAGGTCCAGCCAACAGCCACCATCAACCATCAGACAGATGAGTGAAGAGTCTCTGGGTGAATCCAGCCCCCACCCTTCAAGCTGCCCAATTAATACCATGTAGAGCATGGATAAGCAATCCCCGCTCTATTAGTATGTTAGGGTAGTCACAAGAAAGTGTCATAGACTGAGTGGTTTAAACAACAGAGATTTGTTTTCTCACAGTTCTGGAGGCTGGAGGTCAGAGATCAAGGTGTTGGCAGGGTTGGTTCTTTCTGAGGGCTGGAAGGAAGGGTCTGTACCAGGCCTCTCTCCTTGACTGGAGCTCACATTGTCTCCCCTCCCACACCTACATCCAAATTTCCTCTTCTTATAAGGACACCTGTCACATTGTATAAGGGCCCACCTTAATGAACTTGTTTTAACTTAATCACCTCTGTAAAGACCCTATCTCCAAATAGAGTCATATTCTGAGGTACTGAGGTTAGGACGTCAATGTGAATTTATTTGGGGGAACACTATTACACCTGTCAAGCTCGCTCAAACTGTAGACTCATGAGCAAAATGAATGCTGTCATTTTTGGGCCACTAAGACTTGGAATGATTTGTTATGCAGCAAAAGATAATCAGCATACCTAAGATTGATGAGTGACTTGGTTCCTGGTGACTAGAAGAATTTGTTCTGCAAATGCCCTCTGACAGAAGGACCCACAGGGCCAAGGCCGGACCATAGGCAAACACCTGGAAGACAGTTTCAGGGACCACATGTTCAGTGCTATCTGTTTTTCTGTTTTAATTTTGCTCTTTGATTGCAAAGCCACTGAGGCTGTCTTCAGTCAGAGAGATGAGGAGGGCAAATGTTTGTAAGCATCAGTATGGAACAGCAGAGGAATGCAGTCAAGTAAAAATCTGAAGTCAGACATGGAAATAGTGTTGGGCCTCATGGCAGTTGACTTTGGGTCCTGTTCTAGATGCAAGGAGGCCTGGGGATTTTAGCAGAAGTGAAACAGTGCTATCAACAGGCTTTCCTGAGCACCCAATCTGGTTCAAACCCTGGTTCCACCTGGCACCAGCTGTAACATCTTGGAAAGTTTACTTAATCTCTCCATGCTTCTGCTTTCTAGTCTGTTAAAAAGGGTAATCTAAGGTCCTTCATACAATAGGTTAACCATTTTTATCTTCGTTATAGAGCTTGCCATGAATGAGTTCCACTTCTGACTATTCTGTCTCCAACTGGTTTCCTTTGGTGACTCACCATTGCTACTTATTACTTCAGCCCGCACAATTAATTTATTCATTTATTCAACAAATGTTTATTGAGAACCTACTCTGTGCTAAGCACTGAGGGTACAGCATTGGGTACAAATATCCCTGGTCTCATTGACCTTGATTCTATCTTGCTCTTTACATCTGAAGCTCTACCTTGTGATCTTCCAGCTGCTGTTCCCATCATTCATGGGCATATTTCCCTTGCTTCTTAGCTTAGATCCTTGAAAGAGGCATTCAGATTGGCCCAGAATGTCTTTTCAAGTCAAGCCAAATTGTTTCCAACCAACTTTCTGATTGGTTGCCTAGGATCAGGTGGCCACCCTGATCCAACCAACTGTAATCTAGAGCAGGAGATGGGCATGAGGGCCAGGACAGTGCCTTGCAGTGATTTGGGGCAATAGTTATGATGGGCAACTCTGAAAGAAGTCCTTAGAGCAGTACGTTAGGGTGGGGAAGACCGTTATGGACTCCAACTGGAGTTTACGGCACCTCTGGGAGATCTTTAGTCAATTTCAAATGACACAGGAGTTGCAGATGTCTTGTACCGCCTGCTAGCTCCAGAATCAGGCTTGAAGCTGGGCCATTGGAGGAGTGTCTTGGCACTGAGTGATTCCAGCCTACCTTGAGTAGCAGAAACAGTGCTCCTTCCATTTCGTCTCGGCATTCACCATTCCCATGCAAGTCAGCAACCTCAGAGGGGACTTTCTCTGGCCAAAGCGGTATACTTGGCTCCTCGACAAATGACAAACAAGAGTTGATGCATACATACTCTGGCTCCCCTGCCCTTGGGTAGGACAACCCTGAGACGTGTTTCACATCACCTCCCAGAGGTCCAATAGGATTGAGCCCTAGTTGCCCACCAGCAGCCTGCTTATTAATGCAAACCTGTGAGTCTCACTTCTGTTCTTCTCTGCCTGCACTTTCTGGAGTCACCCTTCAAATAAACTACTTGCACTCAAAACCTCCAGTCTGCTTCCAGAGAACTGAAAACGAAGACACCTTGCAAGAGAAACAAGTGGGGAGGCCGTGTTGGTAAAAGAGAAGCAAGAAATCAAGGCACAAGCAGAGGCCTAGGTAGACAGACACAGAGATAAAGACCATCCATGCAGTATGACTTAAACCATCAGCTGCAAGGCTAGTTCATCTGGTCTGGAGCTGCAGAGAAAAGCGGGCTGCAGATGAAGAGGTATAACCGTCACAAGAGGGGCTACTTATAAACTGGGTGTCCTGGTTCCATTCTTAAAATGTTCCATTCTTCTATTTGTAATCTCATTCATTACTGAATCATTAATCATGATTTATATGACATTGGCTTTTTTTCAGAAATCTTGACTATCTCTTTGACAAGAGATTAATAAAGAGTGGGACTTCAGGTGTCAAGTTTCTATGAGCAAAAGTGTCCAAGGCCGTCTCCAGATGGGTATTCTTGGCTGCGTTCACCACACTCTCCAGAGACTGAAAAGCAATTGTTTAGCTGGGCAGAGAGAGCTGAACTGAATTAAATTGACCTGCATGATACAGAAAGTAGCATTGAGCACATTTAAGTAAGGGGCTTTGAAAGAAATCTATTTTATTGTAGCTGAGTGCTGAAATTATTTTAAGGAAATGATTATCCATCTAATAATTTAAAATGCATGAATGATGTCAGCATCTAAAATTAAGACAAACTGGGAGAACAACATGCTTCATCCCTCTTTATTTCTTCCTGTGGTTTTTTTTTTTTTTGTGTGTGACTGCTTTCAAAAGCCAGTTCTTATGCCTACATCCTGTAAAGAAAGAAGACATTTCCATTTGTACTAGAATACCAGCAGCCTCACTTAATCCGGATACACATATACCTAAAGACACCTTTGTTCCAAATATAATTATTGCTCTGCAGGAAAATCTGGTGTGATACTCCGATTTGGAGTTTTAAGCCTGTCTTTAATTTCACATAACTTTATTAGAACCCCTAGAGATGAGAGAGGACACAGTAGGGGAAGGTAGTTTTCATGATAAGCAAAATCAGGGCACGTGGAAATTCTTTCAATGAAGGCTTCTGGGTAGAGTTATTAACTCCAGTACAGAGTTTTAAAACCCTCTGCAGCCTGCAAGTCCTGCCTTCAATGCACACATGTGACTCTCAGAGCACCATGGTCATGGTCAGAGCAAAGCCAAACCCTCCCATGGAAAGGGTTTCTCTCATAGGCTTCTCTCAAAGTCAGTGTTTACTGGAAAGGCAGCAATTTCTTTCCTCTTCAAAAGGACCTTCATGTACTAACTCACCCCCACCCACTGTGCATGTAAATTATTCATCAGTGACATGGCCTCTATTTCTGACTTTGATCCTTTCCTTCCCCAGGATGCCACAAGGAGTATGATAAGGCCAGTGAGTTGCCGGCCTTTGATTTCCTACTCACAAATGACATTTTGTGGAGGAACATCTGGGCCCCTCCGCAGCTGCAGGGTGGATCAAAAGGGAGCAGAGTTTGGGGGTTCTGAGGTGTCCACCCCTCTTCAACCATCTTCAACACAAAATGGGATGGGGAAAGAAATGGGCACAGTTCTCCCCAAACCAGCAACTGCTCACACAGTAATTAACAGGCACCTGCAACTACTCTCCAAACAGGCAGGGCCGTGTGATGATGATTCACAGGTGCAACTGTCCAGAACTTGTTTCAGAGGAATTCCAGAATCGAAGTCACGTGCCATAGAGCTTCAGATTAAATAAAAGTGCCTGGGCGAGAAAACCATGGATGGATGAGGGGCAGATACCCCCAAATGTTTTCTCCTTCTTTCGAGGTTAAAAACAAGTTTTCCCTTGTAAAATGGAGTAAAAATGTCAGGCACAGAGAATGCTGGAAGGAAAGAACAGGGAAAGGTCTGGGTTTCTCACAGCTCGGAAATGATCTCTCCCTGCAGTTTGCAATCAAACTATTAGTAACTGGCCATTGTGGCTGGCACTGAATCTTCAAAGTGCTCACAGTTTAGAGACCAAGGACAGTGGACTCCCTTTCATAATGGCAGTGTAAACCACTTTGCATTAAGTAGGAATAATAACCTTTTTAAGAAGAATGTGTCAAAATAATTACATTTTTGTTGCTTTCCTTTCTTCCACATCACATGAGCAAGCACATCAGCCTCACTTGAATGGATAAAAGGAGCACTTTTTTTCAGTGGAGGCTGCTCTCAGGTGAAACACACCCACCAGTAAGGAACTCTTCATTCTGTCATGGCTGACTGGAATTCCAGACTGGGCCTGGGCGAATTCCCCCCAACGTTTGGGATTTGCTTGTGCCTCTCCTTTCTGGTTGACTGGGGAGCCATACTGGCAGGAATATTTACCCTACAAATGTCCTATTTGATATCTGAGTCGTGGTGCATTCCTCTGAATTTCCTCTACTCATTTCTTTTTATTTAACTGAAGGCGATGTCCTCTGAAATGTTAATTCTTAAACTGGGAAGCCACCTTTAGAAAGGGATTTGGCAGTAGCTCTGATGTAAGTTTCATCATTATGTGAAGAAGTCTTTTCAAATGCATTTGAAATCCATTTTTAGAATTTCAAAATAAAGCCTATTAATGTTTTTCAATGGTACATTAAAAATTCAACAGCATTGTCCTCAGCATGGTCTGTTTTGATGCAGGTTACCTGGTTGGCTTAGTTTAAAATTGATATCATGAGTGGCTTGAAGTGCATTTCATCAAATGTTGATATCTAATGAGATATTTAGGGGACAGATCATTTTTTATATCTTGAATGGCCTGATGTACAAATCACCTCATCTCTATAAAGCAGAAGGAACCATTTTAATTTGGTAAAGTGGGAACAGATTATTGGAATCTTTTCACGTTTCCTGATAATATGTCAAAAATAAATAGCCTTGATGTTTCAGAAAGCAAAAATCGCTGAGCTGAAACAACTCACACACATGCACTGCTCTCTCTCTCTCTCATACACACACATACACACATGCACTCACACACACCTTCAGCTTCTCCCTTGCTGTTTCCAGTTGTGGGAGGAGAGAAGTCTCCAGAATGTGAGCAAAATAAACGTGGTGAGTTTGACATGCATTAGTGACTGCTGTGTTTCCTTTCTCCTTCTGGCTACTGCGGTCCCTGATTATGAGAAGGTTCACCTAATCGTGGGTAGATGTCTCCCAGATGTGTGCTGTGCCCATGGGCTCCAGCGCCCCCGCCCCATCCCGCTCCCCTCCTGGACAGCCTAATTATATATGGTCAGGGCCAGTGTTTCTAAGTTTGCTTGAAAGCTCTGACTGATGGGATCAGGCAATTAAGACTGGTTCCTAAATAGCTAAATGTTTGTTTGGGACCTTGAATTATGTGCTGGATGCTGCCCCCCCCCCCCGCCAACTCAGAGAAATACCATGGTCCTCAATCCCCCACTCACTCCCAGCCTCAAAAACTGCCTCCAAGAGTCAGCTTCCACAGGGCAGGGCGACCACATCTGAGCTTTTCTCCTTTCTGCCTCGTATGGGGGGAGGGGGAGCAGCCAAATGAGCATGACTGCTGTCGTTTTGGCAAGGCTGCCACAGAGAGGGAGGCCTCTGGGTCCCCCCACCCGGGCACGGGGCCGCTTTGGAAGCACAGCCGCCCCAGCGTGGGCAGAGCTTTGTGCTCGGACCTCCCGGGAGGAGGCTGCAAACCTTCAGATCCCAGCGCGGACCCGCCAGCTTCTCTCTGCCCAAAAACTTCTCCTAATTAAGCTAGCCATCTAATTACGGGGCGTTCCATCAAATATTTCTCCAGATGCTTCCGATGCAGCCTGTGGGCGCTGGTCAAAGCTGGCGAGGCTTGTGATCAGGGATGCTGGCCCTGCGGCGCGGTCGCACGGTCCCCTCTCGCCTGGACGCGCCCGGCTCCAAGTGCTGCGCAATCCGCCCTCACTCATTTGCTCTGTCGCCTGGCGAAAGCACAGAGCATAATTACTAAAGTTAAGAAAACATCCCTGTAATTAGCCAGGCAACTCTAAGCACAAGAAATGGAAATTAGTCACAGTATCATAAATGAGTTTATGCATACATTACATTCCAGCATGGCCCTGGGGGCCCGATGTTTGCCGCGTTTGGCCAGCAACCCCTGTATCGCAATAAAGCATTCCTCCCCAGTGGGTGTGTGGCACAGAAAAGGGAGTTTTGCTTGAATTACAAATTTTTTAATTCTTTTGTAGGCGGCAACCGGAATAAAGTCAGCTTTCCGGCTGGGGAAAGGAAGACGAGTAAACAGTAATTTTCCCATTGATTTTATTTTCCTTTGCGGGCATCTGTTAACCGAGGGCTATCAAGGTGCCTCCAAACGGCGGACTCATCAACTGCATTGTTTCACTCATTAGGAGCAGTAGTTATAAACTCTTTAAATAACCCTGATTCTGAACTATTTTCGAAGTCACTCCTCTTCCTAGCAAAAGCCAGGAAATTGGACTCAGGCACACACAACACAGCATTTGCATCAAAATAATACAGCGGGCAGGAGCAAGCCACAATCACATCACTCAGAAGGAAGGAATAGAATACAAATTAAAGGAAGAATGTAAATTTTTTGCCATTAAGCTTCAATGACCATTTGAAATGGTGCAAGGCACAAAGGTTCCTGATGAGCGTCATCTAGTTTGATTATTCATACTTGTGTTTCTGCTTGAATTAAAGCAGGAGTGCGAGAGCCTGTTATGGGAAAATATTTGAATTGATAGTGAACTCTCACCTTGCCGTGCATCCATTTACTTTTCAAATGAATACCAGATAAGTTAGTGCATTTTCTAATCGGCCTGTTTTCCAGTGAGTGCTGTCATTACATACCAATTTCTTTCAGAAGTGCTTGCTAAGAAACATTAACTACTTACAAATAAGGAGCTGTCTGTCATGGGCTGCAGTCTTCAGCTCACGGGCATTTCTGCTAGGACAGTGGAGGGCTGTATGGTCCAAGTTCCCCCTGGCTGTCATGCCTTCCGCCTTTTTCCTATTTCCCCAGTGAGTCCTTAAGTGTAGGCAGGGCTTTTGCCATGTGCTGTCCTTATAGAGCCAGGTGGAGTCCTGCCCAAGGCAGAGCCAAACTGATTGACCATGGAGTAGCTATGTCACTGTGTGCGGGTGGCCAGGGTCTACCCCACCGTGGGATCCTAATTGCTGAGGCTGGGCAGCCAGAAGAGATTCTGACCCAGACTTCACATTCAAAGCTGGCTGAGGATACCATCAGAGTATCACCCCTTTCTGGACACAGGCTCCATCGCTGGTGCATGACTCAATTCAACAAAGAAACAAAATGGAAAAGGTAGACTTGGAGGGTTGTGTGTGGGAGGAAAGGGGCGGTGGTGTCTCATTTAAAAATCATACGCTCCAGTTTGGGACAAGGGCAAATGAGCAGAAACGGTTCTTCCCATGGTGAGGAAGGTACTGGAACACTGCTCCACTTCAAGAAGAGACTTAAAAAAATATTTGTGCTTAATCATGGAGAAAGGGAAGACATCATGATTACTCGGTCTGATTTGGCATCATTAAAGAGCTTTTTTAGGTTACTTTCCTGTTGAATGTTGCTGGCCATATATTTGTTGAAATTGGTCCATTATTTTTTGATCAAAACTGTTTTTAGGAAGTGCCTGAGTGGCTCAGTTGGTTAAGTGTCCAACTCTTGATTTTGGCTCAGGTCATGACCTCAGGGTCATGAGATGGAGCCCCATGTCGGGCTCCACACTGGGCCTGAAACCTGCTTTAGATTCTCTCTCCCCCTCTGTTCCTACCCCGCCTCCTGTGCATGCTCTCTCTTTCTCTGTCTCTGTCTCAAAACAATAACAACAACACTTTTTTAGGAGTAATCATAGGGTAAATAGAGGTGTACCAAGTGAGCAAAACAATGTTCACAAATGCTTGCCTTCAGATGATTTTGTTGTGCAGACTGGTTCATTCATTGACAGAACAAGACGCACACTGATTTGCCACAAGTGATGAGCAAAGCACAGAAAATGTGAACACTTCACACGTTCCCAAGGGAGAAAGGAAATGCCTTGCAAACTACCCTCCTCAGTGGAAAATGGGGGGGGGGCTAATTCTAGGTGAGAAAAGGTCTTTATCAGGCTGGGATCCAACTTTTAATCCTTATTTTTATTTTTTTAAGATTTTTAAAAATGTATTTATTTGAGAGAGAAAACCAGAGAGCACAAGCAGGAGGAGGGGCAGAGGGAGATGCAGACTTGCCACTGAGCAGGGAGCCCTGACACAGGGCTCGATCCCAGGACCCTGAGATCATGAGCTGAGCCAAAGGAAGATGTTTAACCAACTGAGCCTCCCAAGTGCCCCTGTTATCCTTATTTTTTAAATAAAAAATAAATATTGTAATCCTCAAATCAGTTAATCCCATAACGGATTTAAAAGTCAAATGAAAACGTGGGGAAAGGGGCTATTGAATGTGTCATGACCACCTATGTTAAGGAAGGTTATAAAGCTCTTATGAAGGTAGGGATTTATTCTGACCAGATGTTCCCACACAGGCACACATGCTCACAGAAGAGTACTAAGAAACATATTCTACAATCTGAGCTTATTCTTTTTAGAAATGTATAAACACTCATGTATCTAGAGAGGCCATAATGTTCAAAGCTATTTTTAAAAATCTGTTTTTAACATATATATTCACCTATATTTAGGTCTTAAAATCTTGACAACCTATTTATAGATTTACAATTTTAAAATAGCACTTATATTTCAAGGCTTCAAATAAATAATTTTATACAAAGGGATGTAGCCATTTCCCTTTTTTCTACTTCTTCGAAATGCTGCTAAGTTTTCTGAGACCTTGAGTATAAGCACACCTACAAAATATGAATGAGCAAATATGATAGTAAGTGGCCACAAATTCTTTTTCTCTCTACGACCCACACCTGCCCTTTGGTAGTGTCCTCTGGATGTGAAGTTGTCCATCGCTTTGATTAATTTGTCTTGGCTAATGAACATCAATCAATGTAACACAAGCAGAAATTTAAAAAGCATTAAACACATACACTCTTGGTGCACTTGGAAATCACCATGTGAACAAGCCTGAGCTATCCTACTAGAAGGTAAGAGACACGGGGAGAAAAGACCCAACAACCTGCCAATGATCACACTTGTGAGCAAGACCATCTTCTACCTACTATAGGAAGTCCACAGACATATGCAAGAGCCCGACAGGGGTCAGCCAAGCCAGTCCAGCCCAGGAGAGTCACCTGCCAACCGACAGAATCAGGAGCTAAACTTGCACTCAAGCTGCTTTATGTGCAGAGTATGTGACCAAGGCCCATTCTCATTTAAACTCTCTTTTGTTATTGAAACATCATTTTTTTCATTCATGAACCATCAAAATTGTAGTAAAATCGTACACTGTTGCAGGTGCCAATGAGTCCTAATGGCATATTTATGACTCTCTTGGTGTTTCCAATTGTTACCTACTGCACCAAATCATCTGTCAAAGCTGGCGCTTCACTGTACAGGTACTGTATCAAAAATCACACCTTTTTTTCCCTAAAGATTTTATTTATTCATTTGACAGAGAGGGAGAGAGAGCACAAGCAGGGGGAGGAGCAGAGGGAGAGGGAGAAGCAGGCTCCCTGCCAACCAGAAAGCCCAACACAGAGCTCAATCCCAAGACCCTAGGGTTATGACCTGAGTGGAAGGAAGACGCCCAACCCACCGAACTACCCAGGCGCCCCTAGAAATCACACTTTTTAATATTTTGAAGACTGAATGAGAGTGTGTGGGTGTAGCACCTGCTATCAGTGTTCTGCCCATGTCCCCTACAAGTCCTTGTCATTTTCATGCAAACCTTCCCCATGTTTATTCACTCCCAACAGCCATTACCTGCATCTCTCTGTTGGAGGAAATCCTTGAGCTACTAGAGCCCACTTTGCTTGAAAGCATGGAGAACTGGAAGTCTGGCGGGTTACATGCCATCCCATCCCACTTCTGTCACTTGCAACCAAAATATCTCTGGCTGACTGACACCTCTGGATTCCAGGCTTCTTGTCAATCATGGTTCTTTGTGAAATCCAGTGGCTGAATCCACCTCTGAGAGCCATAATCTTCTTGGTCACATTTTGGGTACAAGTGCAGTATTTCCTCTCTGGGGTTCTTAAAATCTGTTCTTTGTTTGCTCATGGAGTGTGATCCTGAGAAGAACAAAAACAGGAATTTCTCTGTTTTGCTATGGCAAATAGCTTTCGCCTCCTTCCTAACCAAAACTGTTACTTTGTTAGATTTTCATTTCCTCTTCTTATTCTGCTCAGCCACTGTGACCAGCGTTAACCTCCTTGCAGTTGTCTGAAGGTAACAAAGGGAGGGAGCTAGATGATCCATGAACGAACATAAAATCACAGTGACTCTATTGGACATAGAGAAAAATTGGACAACATGAGTGAGTTCTAAACTTTCGCTTGAATCATTCATATGAACATGTGCACATTTAATTAAGTTGTCAGGGGTGAAGCTCTTGCCACATAACACAGTGGCTCTCAAACCTGACTTGCTTCAGAGACATCTGTGATGCTTCCATAACCTACAGATACCTGGGTTCCCTTCCAGACCTCTCTAATCACCATCTTTAAAGAGGATTAAAAATGAGAACTCTCCAGAGAACCCGATCAAAATTGGGCCAAGGACTTAAATAAACATTTCTCCAAAGAAGATATACAAATGCCCGATGAGTATGTGAAAGAATACTCAACATCACTAATCATTAGAGAAATGCAAATCAAAATCACAATGAGATACCACTTCATATCCATTAGGATGGCCTCTGTCAAAAAAAGGAAAAAAAAGAAGAAAGGAAGGAAGGAGAGAAGGAAAAGGAACAAAAGAAAGAAAAGAAAAGAACAAGTATTGACAAGGATGGGGAGAAATTGGAACCCTTGTGCACTGTTAGGAGCATAAAATGGTGCAACCACTATGGAAAAAGGTACAGCAGTTCCTTAAAAATAAAATTACCATATGATCCAGGAATTCCACTTCTGGGCATATACCCACAAGAGTTGAAAGCAGGGTCTTGAAGAGATATTGGCACATGCATGTTCATAGTATGCTTATTCACAGTAACCAAAAGGGGGAAATAACCCAAGTGTCTACCAGCAGATGAATGGATAAACAAAACGTGGTATGTATATATATATATATATATATATATATATATATATACACACACAATGAAATAGTATTCAGCCTCAAAAGGGAAGGAAATTCTGACACATGCCACAATATGGATGAATCTTGATTCTTCTTATATGAGGTACCTGGAATAGTCAAATTCATAGGTACAGAAAGCAGAACGGTGGCTACCAGGGGCTGTGGGGAGAGGAGAATGCTGTAGGAATACAAGTAGTTTAGAGATTATATATCTACCCTTAATCTGCACCCATGACTCCACTCCCAACCTCTCAAATCCAGTTCACCAATATGGTCTATTACAGAATCATTCAAACATGAAAAGGGCAACAAAATCCCCTGGGGATCTTGTTAACACAGAGATTTCTGAGCCCCACCACGAAAATTTCTGATTCAGTAGTTAGATTTGTATTTCTAACAAGTTCCCAGGAGATGCTAAAATTGCTGGCCTGGAAACACTTTGAGAACCACTGACCTATTGATTTAACTCAAAAGTATTTCTCGAATTGAGCCTCTTCTTTTCTTTCTCCTGCCATCACCAGTTCAGACTACCATTCCCAAATGCTCTACTTAAAAATGGTAGTTGCCTGGCATTCAAGATCCTGCATGAGTGGCTTTAACCTCCTTGGTGTAGTGGGAAGAGTTTAGGACTGGACTCAAGTGCCCCAAGGACTGCACTGAAACCCATGTGGTCCTGAGTAAGTTACCTCATCTTTCAGTACTTAATGTGCTCATCAATAAAATGGTGATGATAATACCTACTTTGTAGGGTTGTTTTAGGAAAGAATGCGACAAGGTATGTAAAGATGCTTGGCACACAGTAGGACTGTCCCACAGGCCCTCCACAGCCATTCCTCTTCCATCTTTAATGCCAACTATTCACCCACAGGGAAGCTTATGCTCCTCTCTCCCCAAACATACTCCCAACACTGCCATCTCTGGCACCTTCTGCTCACCTTTTCTTTCACCTTGTCTCAACTTTTTAACAGAAACCCACTTTAGTAGATCAGGTGATCACTGTTTGGTCCTATAAGGCACTGCAGTACGATAACCTTCAATCCTGAGCACTGGAACATAGTCCTCTGTGACGGGGGAACTTCTGAAAGTCCACCCATGTAGGTATCTACCATCCCTCTACCAGGCCCTGGTCTCCACCTGAGGAGATCCCGCTTACCTTTCCAAGCCCATTGAACTGCTACCTCCTCCTTGAAGTCTGCCCTTCTCTTTAACCATACAGGACCTCTCCCTTCTCAATTTCCTTTGCATTCAATTGATGCCTCTCTGACAGATCCTGCCACATGGTGCCTAGTGATCTGTGTATATGGATTTACATGCCCAAGCTCTGCCATTTGCGACCTCTATAGCCTTGGGCAAGTTACTTCTCTGGGCTTCATTTTCCCCATCTCAGAAATGGAAACAGTGACAGTGCCTACCTCAGAGGCTTACTGTGAGAATCAAGGAACTAAAATACATACAGTGCTTCAAACCACACTCCACATATGGATGCTCACGAATCGTTATATACGATGATGGTGATTATTTTTCTGTCCTAACCTATGAGCCACAGTGATCAGGGGCTGTGTTTTTAATCTTGGCATCTCACGGTACCTTATGCCATATGGTAGGCCCTCAGAAAAGCAAACAAATAAATAATGCAATAAATTGTATTTATTGCCATGGTCTTTCTAGTTATGGTTACCTCTCAGGAAGGGGGTGGGGTGGTTCTCCTTCAGAGAGAGGCAGACCCCTACCTGTACCCCAATCTAGTTTAGTGGGCAGCTGAGTTCTTCTCCTAACGAAATGATCCTCCAAAGCCACCTTATTCTGTTTCATGAAAGTTTTGGCACATGAGCTTAGTTCTGAGGATGTTCCATTGACATTCTTTAAGTATATGAGCCTTTTTGTGGCTCAGAAATTTTTGTGAAGACCCCAAGCTACCAATCTGACATTTCAGAAAGAGAACTACCATTCAGACATGCACTCAGACATGGTGTTTTAAAAGTACCACCACTATCCCTTTGTCCCTTTTTAAAAAAAAATATTTTATTTATTTATTTGACAGAGAGATAGCCAGCGAGAGAGGGAACACAGCAGGGGAGAGGGAGAGGAAGAAGCAGGCCCAGCCGAGGAGCCCCACGTGGGACTCGATCCCGGAACGCCGGGATCACGCCCTGAGCCGAAGGCAGACGCTTAACGACTGCGCTACCCAGGCGCCCCTTTTGTCCCTTTTAATTGGGCAAATTTTAGCACGGGCAAAGATGTCTTTTCTCACTGCTCATCTGCTTCTCTAGAATTCAGTGTGGTGGTGTCTCCATCCACCTTTGAATACTTTTCCTTTTTATCATTTAAACACCCCCCCCCCAATCTGCACAAATTCATGCCCACAGGAGGAGCACAAAGGGAGACGGTTGCACTCATTTCCACAGTGTATCGTATTTCCAAGATCTTTCTACGGGACTGGCCCAGGGGAAAAAAGTACTGGCATAGAAACTGTTTTGTAATAGTTGGGAAGTTTATAACAATGTCATATCTGCTGTGCAATTTATTCTAATGTGTTTGGTGGACAGTCATTAATCACCAAAGCAGAAAAGGGAGCCTGCCTTTTCAAAAGTGGTGAAAGTCCCCCAGCTCGAGAGCCCCGTGGGATTATGGCACAGTCTTGGGTGGCCCAGCCCCAGCCTTCGCTGACAGCCGGCTCTCTTCAGTCTCTGATCTGATGAAGGGGAAGCTCTCTTCTCACGATGGAAGCATGTTTGTTACAATTAAGTAGAAATCCTGGGTTGTAAATAGAGATACACGCCCAACAAGTAACTCAAAGCTTGTTTTCATTAGTGATTTCAGGGAAGACACAGAAAGCAATATGTGTTTACACTCAGATGTTTTACGTCCATGATTTGGAACATTCTCAAAAAGCCAGTGTTTGGAAGAAACAAAAAACAGAACAGAACAAAACAGAAGAAACCAACTGCTTTTTGGCCAGTTCACCTATGTCTGTTAAATAAAGGAGGGAGGAAAGTGCTTTGTCTAGAACGTAGAACTTCCTTAGCCCAGTGAAAAATGAACTTGAAAATATATCTTGGACATCGGCAGAGTGATTACATAATTAAAATTCCTAGATCTGAAAATCCTTAGTCAATTACTTGTCCTCTTCAAATCCTGATTATGTTTTTAATTTGCAAAGACTGTTTTTTGGGTTGGTTTTTTGGGGGGTTTGTTGTTGCTGCTGCTGTTGTTGTTGTTGTTGTTGTTGTTGTTGTTGTTGTTGTTTTAAGCCAGTTAAATGTGTTAGCTGCCCAGGGCTATGTTGTGACCATTGGGAAGGGTGTATAATGATGTTAAGTTAGGGTTAAATTTCACTTTTCAAACAGACAAAATTGAACTGGAAGTGGGATGTGCACATAACATGGGTTCAAGAAAGGTTAATGAGAGAGCTATAAAACCCCACATCATGCCCAAAGTTCCATGAAGAGCCACCTCCACCATTTCCAGTTTAATCTTTGGATGGTGGGAGGGAGTGGGATGATGTTAACATTAGCTCTTAGGAACTCCATGCACAATTAAATATGTTCGTTTTTCCAAAATCTGCTTTGTTTTCTGCTGGCCCCACCGCTGGCTCTCGATAACTAAATTTCCTCTGCCATCAAGTCTCAGAATTATAATTCGGGTGGGGAGTTAAGCTGTGGCATTAACCAGGCTTTATACATGTCTCCACCCTGTGACCCAAATGTTGGATTAATGAGGACATATGGCCTGATCCTGTTGATAAAGCCTTTGGGGTCAGCCCCGGAGGCCAAACTGGCACCTCTCCCTGGTGGTCCCCATTGTTCCTCCTCAGACACAGGGAGATTACCAAATCTTGACTCTCGGGAAATTGTACAGATGACCTTGTGCGGCAGCCTGTGGGGCACAGTGGGCCAATGAGAGAGAAGTCAAAATCCTCACAGGGAGAACGGCTTGGGACCCCAAAGCCAACCAGCCTGGGTTCTGGGTGACTGGCTGACCTCCAGCATAGAGGCAAACCAGGCAGGCTGGGGGAGCCTCTCCAGGGTAACTTCAGGTCTCAAGTTTGCCTATTTGTTTTCTGGACCAAAAATGCCTAGCAGACACACCCAAGAGGACAAGCTTGATTTCACTACTGCCCAAGAAACAGACAGACTGATTAAGCCTGGAGGGGGGTGGTGGGTGGAGGTGTCTCTCCCTATTCTTTCTCTTTGCTTCTTTCAGCAATCTGGGGTTTCTCCAAAAGGATGCTGCCAGGCAAATCCAACTCTATACCTCACCTCATTTCCTTGACAGGAAAAACCCTTCCTGTATATAAGAGGCTTCATGGCTTACAAAATGCATTTACATTCATGAACTCACTGGTGCTGTACAATAATGTGACTATATCTCCTATTTTGCAGGTGAGAAAATGGAATTTGAAATCCAAATGGCTTGTCCAACACCTCCTGGCTTCTAAGTGATAGAAATGGGTCTAGTCCCCAGATTTTCTAGTCCAGACCTTCTCCTATTTTTCATAGCTCCATCCTACTCCCTACTGAAAACAAGCAGAAAACCTCATCCTGCCAAGTAAAGGGTCTTGAGCAGCCAACCCCAACCAATGCTGGCCTCAGTTGGCAAGGCACAACCTCCTGTTGTGCAGTCATTGCCCCTCTGAGGTCTTGACACCATCCATAGCATAGGATGGCTTCTCTTCTAAAAGAGCGCTCCAGCCTACTTGCAACAACATGGAATGGATGTGAAGGGATGGAAGAGGCAGTTGACTCTTTCCAAATCCAAGAGCATCAGAATAACAAGAGAATAACTTCTGCTTCCCATCATGATGCAGTACCAAGTTCCAGACTAGCCCTCTCCCTATAAACCACTATGAAATTGGAAAAAAGCTGTTTTTAGACATTGGAATGCAGCACAAGACTGTGGCCCTGGAGGGAAGAGAAACATACAAGGTGAGACACATGTTGCGTTGGCTGTCTCCCCAGAGTGCTTTCCAGAACACACAATAGAGACCTGGAGACCGAACAGATCATGGTGGTTTCGCTGATGTAAGGAGTCAAAGATCAGTTTGGGTCTGCTGCAGCGGCTGGAGTACAAGGGACAGTATACAAAGGGGATTGAGGGGCGCCTGGGTGGCATAGCAGTTAAGCCTCTGCCTTCAGCTCAGGGCGTGATCCCGGCGTTCTGGGATCGAGCCCCACATCAGGCTCCTCCACTGTGAGCCTGCTTCTTCCTCTCCCACTCCCCCTGCTTGTGTTCCCTCTCTCGCTGGCTGTCTCTATTTCTGTCGAATAAATAAATAAAAAAATCTTAAAAATAAATAAATAAAATAAAATAAAAAACAAACAAAGGGGATTGAGGTATACAGAGAAAGAGCTCCATAAATCTGGATAAAGTTCCACTTGAACCTTTGGCCAAATACTAAGCTGCATATGTTCAGAGTGAAAATTCATGAGTCCTGGGAAAGTGCAATCAATGGAGGGGGTGGTGTGCTGTGAGCCAAATGTGGATACTGGAGCTTGAATAGGATAGGGAGACATTAGAGTTCTAATAACCAGATTGGAAAGATGTCACTCCATGTTCCAGGCAATGAGTTAAAACCCCCAAAATGTCACACTTTGGTGGTAGAGATAAACTAGCTTTAAAGTAAAGGCTGCTCTAGACCGAACCTAACAAAGCTTAAAAACAAGTTTCCAAGGGGTCAAACTGATCTGCAAGTAACTGTAAGTTAAATGCTTGCCAGAACACTCACTTGGCTCTCCACAGAACCCAGAACTCAACCGCAGGGAATAAAAAAAAATTAGCTATGCAAAAAAGTAGGAAAATGGGACTCAATCAAAAGAAGCATCAGTCAATAGAAACAGACCCAGAAATGACAGCACCACTGGAATCAGCAAGCAAGGACCTTAAAGCAGCTTTTACAAATATATTCAAAGGTTTAAAGAAAAATACACCATAATTGGAAACAAATGGGGCGTTTCAATAAGGAAATGGAAACTATTAAACAATAACAACAACAAAAAACCCACAAGAGCCATGTTATCCCCATGACCCACCAGGTATCTGTCTGTGCTACAACTTGCCCTAGCGCATACCTTCCTTTTACTTTTCCTAACCACATGATTCAGCTCAATGCCAATTCTGCACTCTACTTCCCTTCCAGAATTTCCAGTGCCCACCCCATTCCTGTATCTGTTCATATCCACCACTGGCCATTCTTTGAAAGGCCAAAATAAAGAGATAGGTAGGTCTCCTAAGAGCACTAAGAATGAGAGCAAGAAGGTTGAAGAAAGACATCACTTTCTCCTTTGCATTTTCACTGTTTATGAGCAGGATGGCAATGCAGCCAGCTCACAGACTCTGCCTGGGTGGATCCTGGCTCCACGGCATGAATGCTTGCAGTCTATGTGAATGAGGTAGGGTGCATAACACCAGCTGCCATCACAAAGTCCCACATCTCAGCATATTGACACAGTAAGAGTTGACTTCTTGCTCACACAAAATCCAAAGTGGATATTTCTCGTCAGGAAGTACTTTCCACGTGATCATGCAGGAATTCAGTTCCTTTCCATCTTGTGGTTTCACCATCACTCAGGGCCTCGGAGTCCTCTGTTGGGTCCTCAGCACTCAGCTGCCAGATAGGGGAAAGGAGCTCAGAGGATCAGGTAGGAGGTTTGTGTGGCCATTTCCACACATAATCAATTGTTTCAAAGCTCATTCACATGGTCACACCTAACTATATGGAAAATTGAGAAATAGAATTTAATTAGATGCTTAGGAGAAAGAAAAAAATGGGTTTTGTTGACCACACAGCAATCTCTGCCTCACTGCAGTGCCTCGGGAACTTCCTTTTCTCTGAGCCGCAGTTTCTTTGTCTGTAAACAAATCAGGAATAATACCTTCTTCATGGGGCTACTCTGAGGGTTGAAATAAGATAGTCCATGTAAAGCAATTAGCAGCAGACCTGGAACACAGTTTTTGAGAAATGTTGCCTGTTACAATTATTACAACATTCACATTTAATTAATCTTTGTATGCTCCACTGGGTAGTCCTAACCTTATGAGCCAGGGCCAGGGGTGCTTTAACTTTTTCTCATTATGTTGTTTTTCTGTCAAGAGATAGTAAAAAGCAGAATTACTATGAAGTGGTTGGTCCATAACAAAAAGAGATGGTTTTACTTATAAAAAGTTTGAGAAACAAAATGTTCATTTGGACATAGTAGATGACTCCAGCCGCTGCAGCAGACCCAAACTGATCTTTGACTCCTCACATCAGTGAGACCACCATGGTCTGTTCGGTCTCCAGCTCTCTATAGAGTGTTCTGGAAAGCACTCTGGGGAGACAGCCAATGCAACATGTGTCTCACCTTGTATGTTTCTCTTCCCTCCAGGGCCAAATAAATAGACTTCTTTCACATCTCTATTTTTTATTTCCTTAATTTCTGCTTGCTGGTCTTCTTACCTTGCTTACTGCCTCCATGCCACATACTCAATACTTCTACAATCCCAGCACCCCTCACACACATGTATAAACACATACACATCTACCACACACACACACACACACACACACACACACACACACACACTGACAGTAATTCAATAACCTTATCTTGGCTTGAGATGCCTGCAGCTATACATGGCATTGACCCAGCCAGCCTTATCCTGACATGTCCTACAGCTCCCCAAAGGTAGTCTCCTGATCCTGCTTCCACTGCTGACCCTAACAAAACGTCTACTCCTTTACTGTGTTTCTGTAAGTCTTTGGGAAAACAAGCCGATTATACTAATTCATATTTGGTAGAGAATGACTTGCTATTATCTTTTCACAGAAAGATATTCATTTGCTAAAATTCATTTTTAATTAGTAGTATTTCAAGCCATGTAAGTAAGGAATTTGTGTACACTGGTACAAGTCTCTCCATAATTCATGACAGTCAGCTTTCTTTGTTATTTCAAATTGGTCTGAATAGGAAGGGTTCACCACCACAATACTCTTCTTATTTCCCTTACAAACTCTTTCCCCAACCAAATGGATAAGTTGGCCACTCATTATCTTTTAGTCCTAACTGCTCTGTCTGATCCTCCTTTCTCAATGACCATCCTCTAGGACAAATTGTTCCCCCCTAACTACACAGTATGAAACTCAATATCTACCTTGTCCCTATTCTTCATACCTGGAGGTGGGTGAAACACCTGGTTGTAGGTGCTCCTGGAAGAAAGGGAAGAAGCCTAGGTTCCTGCAGGTTATGATCCAGAAGACATTACCCTTTTCTTCGCTCCCATACCTCCACCTCTATGGTCACTCAGAAAGAACCAAAGTCATTCCCACAACTTATCCTGGGCCTAATTCACACCTAGTTAAAGACAATGATGCATTTCATTAAATATGTCAGATCAACTCTGATGTAAGTTGTATTTGATCACAACACTGTGATTCTAGTCCTCATGCTGCTCTTCATTTTTCAAGGTCAAGGTCAACCACCATTGATGCCACCAAAAACTGAGGCTGATACAGGTAATACCTGACATCCTGACTCTGTGGGGATGGTTGAAGATAAAATGACACTGTTATATAAGAAAGTCCATGGCATCATTAGAGATAAGACATTGTGTATCTTCTATACACAGATATCTTCTATACACAGAGCTTACACTCACTTCCAAAATCAACAGACAATCCCCATGCCTCATGTTGGCTGTTAAGTTCCATCTTCTTCAGCCATTTCTCCAGGGGAAGATGATCTGATGAGTGTTTCCCTCTCTTTTCATCTATAGTCCCACTCAGTAATGCAGTGATGCTGGCCACTATCTAGTAATGTGTCACACCCTATGCCATGATCCTTCCTCACTCAGCTGTGCTGGATAAGGACCTCTGTATTCAAGCTACAGCAGGGATTGGAGGGGATAGAAGCTCAGATGTACATGGCCATATGGGGCCCACCTGGATTGAAATCAACATTTGTTTCTCCAAGGGTCTTGGGCTGAAACCCTATGCAATGTTTCCAGGTAGCAAAAGGAGGAAGGGTGGTGACTAAGAAAGGAAACACAGAGTTGGGGCTCTCCAGGTAAGCCCCAACCCCTGCCCCACCATCCCATTGAGACAGCCCCTGGCTGAGAGTATACAGGATGTTAGCTTCCTAAGATCAAAATCTCTCAGCATTATTTTTCCTGTGAAACTTAAACTACTCTTGTCAGCTTATCACCAAAGAGCAACAGCTGAGTCTTCATGAAATATGTATATCAGTTAGATATACCCTTAAGGGTGCCTGGAGGGGGCTCAGTCAGTTAAGCAGCTGCCTTCCATTCAGGTCATGATCCTAGGGTCCTGGGATCAAGCCGAGCATGGGGCTCCCTGCTCAGCAGGGAGTCTGCTTCTCCCTCTCCCTCTGCCCCTCCCCTACACTTGCGCTTCCCACTCTCTCTCTCTCGAGTAAATAAATAAAATCTTAAAAAAAAAAAAAGAAATACCCTTGATTTACTTTGGGCCTTTTCTTTATAATGATGTGGGATTGGGGAGAGAATGTTTTATAATAGCTAGAAAACCAAATAATAGGAGCAACATACACCAGAGATAACCAAGAAGGTAAAAACATCTGCTCAGGTTTGCCTATGAAGGAAAGAAATCACATTACTGAAAAATTAGTGCATGGCCAAGCATACCTTAAAATAGAAGAGGGACATTCAGATGCTGCTCATAAAGAAATAACAATTTCTTCTTACATTTGCATTTGCCCATTAAATTCCTTTGAAAAAATGCAGACAGTTTCCTGTGTTGGTATACCTGCATTATCAAAGAACAAAATGGGAGATGTCTGATCTAGGCAGAAGGTCCACGTTCACTTACAAAATCCCAGGGGCAGTTTTGAAGTAGGAAGGAAAATAACCTGTGCCAGGCACTGTACCAGAAGCTTCCATATAGGAGATATAATTAAATTCTCACAACAACCCTGCAAAGCAAAGTGTCATTATCCCCATTTTATAGATAATGAAACTGAGCCTTGAAAAAGTTAGATAATTTTCCTGGAACTGCAATTAGATTCCACGTCTATGTAATTCCAAGACCATATTCCTCCTACTATAGCACCTGGTGGTTCAGCAACCACATTATCCATATGACGGATATTATCAGGTACTATGAACAAATCTCTCAAGAAATCCATTGTAAGATTGGTGGTTGCCATAGGTAGGGCTAGGGGTGGTGGAAGTGGGTGAAGGTGGTCTAAAGGTACAAAGCTCCAGTTATAAGAAAGTCCTAGGGATGTAATGTGTAACATGGTAGCTATAGTTAATAATACTGTATTGTATATTCGAAAGTCAGAAAGAGAGTAGCTCTTAAAAGTTCTTATCACAAGAAAAAAATTTGTAACCATGTGATGTAATACATATTAAGTAAACTTATTATGATCATTTCACAAGATATACATATATCAAATCATTATGTTGTACATCTTAAACTTACACAATGTTATAAGTCGATTATATCTCAATAAAGCTGTGTAATGGAAGAGAAATCCATTATATTCATTGTTCCCAAGTGAATACAGCATCCTCACGGCTGTGAGTCACTATCAAGCAGAAAACTTAAAAAAAAAAAGGAAAGTAAGAAAACATTCTAAAAATATTTTTAAACATCCTGGCTTTTTGCAGCTCAAAATAGTGAATTGAGCACATACTTTTTATCTCCACGTCCTTCTGAGATCCTGTTAAATTGTAATACGGGATTCAAAAAATAAAACCCAGTAACAGCAAAGCAAATGGGATAAACGATGTAGGCAGCTAGTGAGGTTTCAACACATTTCCGGAAGACAGGGAAAAGTGAGAGAAGATTAGTGAAATACACGAAAGTTGCCACGGGCAAAAACACTGCAGGTGAGGCTGAGATAGAGAAGTACCCACCGGCTTGGCAAAACCCTGCCAAGGCTGTGATGGGATGGGGCAGGCACGGCAGGGCAGGGATATGAAGTGAGCTGGACCCTACGGAGTAAAGAGTGGTTCTCAAGCAGGACTATAGGGTGGGATGTAGAGAGCTTTAAAAAGCAACAATGCGGGGCGCCTGGGTGGCACAGCGGTTAAGCGTCTGCCTTCGGCTCAGGGCGTGGTCCCGGC